>NW_023495702.1:0-849 GCF_904425465.1 Colossoma macropomum | reverse complement strand
GAAAGCATCTTTTAAATATATGTTTTCAACTCTTTAAAAATATATAATTATGTTAAAAAATATAAAAATACAAAACGTAATGAAATGAATTATGAAGCCCAGTACGATTTGCTGGAGATTCAGAGGGAAAATCAAATAAATACATCCAAGTACACTGGAAAAACTCAAAAAGGGGAAGAAAGCAATACGTTTTTCACTGCACTCCCAGAAAACCCTAAAAACATCCCCACTGATATGTGTGGTTCATTGTTTTTACATTTATTTTATTACAGTAATATATCTTTGCATGTTTGACTGTTAATGACAGAAATAAAGTGAGAAAGACGCCACACTCACCTGATACAGTCAGTGTAACAGCTTCACTGGTGTGTGTGTATATTCGGCCTGTTGACTGTGTTCCCTTACAGGTATAAACACCTGCATGAGACTGATCAACATTAGAGATTTCATATTCCTTCCTTTGAGCATCTCTGAGAAGATTATTATTCTTATACCATTCATAATTCCAGTCATCTCCACTTTCTATTTCACATGTCAGAGTGACTCTCTCTCTGATGAACACATGATCAGCTGGCTGGACTTTCACTGTAGCTTTTGGTCTCTCTGTTCATAAATGACAAATATAATGTATATATGAAGAGTTTCTTTCCAAATCACTGTATATTTGTGTAATTTTCAAAAAGAATAACAGCTGATTTCAATGGAATCTTTTGGTCTCTCTGTTCAAAGATAACAAATACTGTTAATGTAAATGGATTATTTTAACTGATGTGGAATTTAGACTGAAAACATTTAGTCTTGAATGACCCTATAGCTTAATTATTTTATAGTTTATTTTACTAAAAAAAA
>NW_023495701.1:0-131775 GCF_904425465.1 Colossoma macropomum | reverse complement strand
TCAAGTAGTTACTGCCATAATTTTTTCAACATATCATATAATCTGTAGTCTTTGGTATTCAAAACATTCCATTTGAGTGTGTATTTAGCATAGAAGCAGTGAGTAGTCTAGCAATCAACATAGTTATTGGGGTTTTGCAGGCAGTCTTTATGCGCCAGAGCTTTGGTGTCAAAATTGCAATTGTGACCAACGAACCAGTGGTGTAAGCAGAAATAAATTGTTGGGTAGGCCTTCAATGTGAAGGCCAACTTGATAAATACAATTTCCAAATGTCCTGCAATCTCACATCAGACTATAGCAGTGCATTCATAATCCTACCTACTCCAGCACTTCCACTCTGTGGTGATACAAAACAATAGCAATCGACTGGAACACTGGATTCACATTAACACGATCAACACAGCAGCACCCTTCACAACAAAGCATGTGTGTCTGCTTACCACAAGCAAAAGAACATGCACATTTTCACAAAGCCCAAAGGATTTTTTTGTAGCAAAAGAACAGGCAAGGAGTGTAATGATTTCCCTGGACATAATACAATGGCAGCACTCACAGAAAAAAATTATCTTAAAATATTCAGCTTATCAAGTAATAATTCACCTTCATGATAAGTTCTGCTTACCTGCCTGTTTGCTTTTTCTGCTTATCTGCCTGCTTCCTGAAATATGTTTTCTGGATTAAATGTAAATGGACGAATTATGTTCTTGATAAGCCCCTGGGCACAAGCATCATTGGAGGTCATCTGAACACTATTCAGCTAACTCAGTAAACATGTAGAATTTTTTATATGTTAAATTCAGTAAACATTAACATCTGTAGAGAGTGTGTGCTGTTCTCATTAATCAACAACACATGGAATTTGACCAGTTGTTCCAATTTGAACATGAAATAGTTTGCATTTCTGGTTATGTGCACTTCGAGCTACAAAAATTTGTTTTATTTGTTTGGTCCTTAATAATATGATGAAGGAAAGTACTGCTGTGTGATGTATTTGGTGCTGTTATGTGTTATTTTTGTCAGCAGTGTGTGTTGTACCGTGTATGTGATGTGATCGTACTTAGAACATTCTGGTCTGCTTTTTTTTTGTCTATCCCTGCATGGTCATGTCTGTCACACCTGTCACTTGTCATGTATAGCCTGGGCCTAATCTTGGCGTAAGTCCAGCCTATATGATTGTGACCAGCCACTGACATATGACTGCTCCCTGGTTGTGGTGGGTTTGGATTCTTCAATGCAGTGTTCTATTGTGTTTAGATCATTATAGTTTGCACTTCTTACATGAGATTTGTACCCCTGTGTTAGGTTCAGCGAGAAAGACTAAATTAAATCAGTGCTGCCATCTGGTGGAATTATAAGGAAATTACCTTGCGGGCAGAGTTTGACAAGGAAGATAAGTTCCTGTACTGAGATGGATGTAACTTTCGTCTTTGACAAAGGGTGGACAATTCTTTGGCGAGTGGTTACAGTTGCCACAGGAAGAAAAGCAAAGTTGGGGTTGCAGTTGCCACAGGAAGAAAAGCAAAGTTGGGATATTTGATTGAAGTTAGATTTGAGTATTTTTTTACTTATGTTTGATTGTGTATTTGTACTATGTATTAAGGATAGTTGAAATTAATATGGTGCTTTAATATTTTGTAAATACCATTCAAGATTAAAGTACTGCGCTTTAATATTTTTCTTATAGCGGTTCAAGGCCAGGGTGCCTATAGGCCACTGTTTTTCCTGCTTGTTTATTTATTGTTCATTTTTTTGTTTGTTTGTTTTGTTCTTGTTAAGCCACCAAGTGTTCATAGTGGTTTTCTAAAGAATATGTATTATTCAGTCGTTGTATTGGTTATGGTGCCTTAAAGTTATTGTGACCTCAAACAATATTTGGCCCTTCAACTGGTTATAGTATCTTGAAGTTATTGTGACCTTAAAGAAAGAAAAAAATATTTTCTTTTGTTTATTTTTGATCTAGGCCAGTTGTTGGCACTAGGGCCCAGAAGCAACTAGGTCATTATCTAGTTTCCTTTAATCTATGATGTTTGAATTTTCATTTTGTTACATAAAGGTTTTTATTGTTTTGTTCTTGGTTGGATATTGGTTTGTAATGCATTATTAGTATTTTCATTTCTTGTTTGAGTGTGTTTATGGAAGCTTACAGGTGTATTGATCAGGCTGTAGCTGCTGGTGTAATCCTGTGCTGGGCCAGTGTTTTCTGAGTATTCATCTTTCGTAATGGTATAAATTCCATGCTCTTATTGATATTAATAAATAAACATGTGAAAAGTCTCTTAAGCAGTTTTCTTTGTAAGACTCATTTACTTGACTACCCTGAAGCAGGATCCCCAACCCACAAGATAGGGGTGCTGTAGTCTGTGTTTTTGCTTTTGCAGTCATAGTACACCTATCAGTAATACATACCTAAAGCTTCAATTATTGTTTCTTCTCTTAGTCATTTAAGCCCAAACAAGTAGCAATGCAGAAACAAAAGCCATCTTAAATTCATCAAAATGCTAAAACTAACGCACTGTTTAAAAAAATCCCATTTGAAGAGCAACAACAAAACTCCATGCATCTATAGGCCTAGTCACTGGTCACTCTGGCCTGATCAGTAATCCATTACTGTAGATGTAGCATGCGTTACTACATTTCCACCCCCCTCACCTCATCTGAACCTCCCAGCAACCACAGAGATACTAGTTTCAGCTGGGACGAGGCTGTCTCTTTTCCTGTCAGTCAGCGCTCAGGTACACAGAAAAATCAACCCAGTTTCTCCTCCACTCTCATCTACTGCCTCAAGGACCCAACAACACCCCCACCACACTCACCAATCAAGGAGTTAAAGCTGCCATGCTGAAGCTCAGCCAAATTGATAAGATATTAAACAGAGCTCCCCCAGCACCTGTAGCACCTTAAAGAAAGAGACAAGCTCCTCAACCACTGGAAAAGCAGCTTTGCTCTCTACTCCATCATCAGCAGTAGCTCCACCCACCCTTTTGAACTGAAAGGGAAGAGGTCACCCCACTTTCAAAGTAATCCTGACAACTGATCTTTTTCAGATCCAGAAAGAACAAGGAGTAGATGTATTAACCGACTATTTAGAAAATACCTTCCGATCTACTTTAGAAAATGTGGCGCCACTAAAAATCAAAAGGATAAGACAGAAAAAGCTCGCCCCATGGTACGATGATAAAACCCGTACCTTAAAACAAACAGTACGGAAACTAGAGCGGAAATGGCGATCAACCAAGCTGGAAGTGTTCCACTTGGCCTGGAAGGACAGCCTTATAGAGTATAGGAATGCTCTCACTAAAGCTCGCTCAGCATATCTGGCCTCGCTGATCGAGAACAATAAAAATAATCCTAGAGTACTGTTTAGTGTGATCTCTAGAATTACAAAAAATCAGGCAGGTACTGAACCACAAATTCCGGTGACTCTCACCAGTGAAGTTTTTATGGACTTTTTTAATAATAAAATCGAAAATATTTGACAACAAATTCAACCTACAGTATTAAATCCAACTTGGCTGTCATCTGACATGGCTGATATAAAACATAACATAGCTGCAGAAGAAAGGCTTGAAAATTTCTACCCACTCCCACAGCCAGAATTAGAGAAGATTATCTCCTCTGCAAATTGTACAACCTGCACACTTGATGCAATCCCCTCAAAATTACTCAAAGAAGTACTACCAGTTATCATTAATCCTCTTTTAACTATAGTAAACTCGTCCCTTAGCCTGGGCCATGTACCCAGAGCTTTTAAACTTTTTTTTAGCAGTTATTAAGCCTCTGATCAAGAAACCAAACCTTGATGCTAGCGTATTGTCTAATTACAGGCCTATATCTAACCTGCCATTTATATCTAAGATCTTAGAAAAAGCCGTAGCCCAACAACTCAGTTCATATCTACATAAAAACTACATATTTGAGAAATTCCAATCTGGATTCAGGCCACATCACAGCACTGAGACAGCTCTAGTTAAGATAACAAATGATCTCCTTCTTGCCTCTGATCAAGGCTACATATCCCTACTTGATCTCAGCGCAGCTTTCGATACCATAGACCACAATATTCTCCTAGAAAGGTTAGAAAACATGGCTGGAATCACAGGGACAGCCCTATCGTGGTTCAAATCTTACTTAACAGAACGTTATCAGTTCGTAAAGGTAAATGACTTATCTTCCAATTATTCACAAGTAAAATCTGGAATTCCACAAGGCTCTATTTTAGGACCATTAGGACAGTTATAAGTAGCCATGGCATTAACTTTCATTGTTACGCAGACGATACGCAATTATGCATATCAGCCAAGCCTGATGACAAATACAGGCTAAAGAAAATAGAGGACTGTGTAAAAGATGTGAAAGGTTGGATGTCGCGTAACTTCCTCCTGCTAAACAGTAACAAAACAGAGGTTCTCCTTCTGGGTCCAAAAGTGGCAAGAAATAAATTATCAGATTTAACTTTAAATCTCGCTGACTTTCCAGTTATACCAGGTTCAGCAGCAAAAAATCTTGGTGTAATACTCAATCCAGATTTATCATTCGATCAACACATAGGCAGCATCACTAGGACAGCTTTTGTACATCTTCGCAATATCGCCAGAATAAGAAATGCCATATCGCTGCACGATGCAGAAACATTAGTACATGCCTTTATTACCTCAAGGCTAGATTACTGTAACGCACTACTATCAGGATGCACCAGCAGGAATTTAAGTAAACTTCAACTTGTTCAAAATGCTGCAGCCAGGGTTCTCACTAAAACTAGAAAATTTGATCATATCAGTCCAGTTCTATCATCACTCCATTGGCTGCCTGTTAAATTCCGTATTGATTACAAAATTGTTTTATTGACGTATAAAGCCCTACATGGGCTCGCTCCTGAGTACCTGCAAGACCTTATTTCCCATTACGAGCCACCACGATTACTCAGATCACAGAGTGCTGGCTTTTTAATAGTTCCCAGAATTCAGAAGGTTTCATCTGGGGGAAGAGCCTTTTCTTATAAAGCCCCCAAACTCTGGAATGATCTTCCAGAAAATGTTCGGGACTCAGACTCAGTCGCAATATTCAAATCTAGGCTGAAAACTCACTTGTTTAGTTTAGCTTTTGGTAGCTAATGTTTCCCCTTGGATAAAGGCAGCAGATCCAGGGGTCCATGGACGCAGGGAATTATAGTAAACTGAGACTGGTGCTGTCGTCCCGCCGCTCACACGCGAACACTCAGGTTTGTGGACGGTGGAGCGGAGGGATGCCAGATTGTTTCAGGGTGCTCCCATATCTGTTTTGGTTCGCTCCTTTTAGTTAAGCTGTTATAGTTAGATCTGCCGGAGTCATTAGCCACACTCTGGAAATGTTTTACATACTACTATACATACACCCATACAGAACTAAACTAACTCCATTTCCCTACCTTTCTTCCGAGAAAACGACTGCCCACCTGTCCGGCCAGACACTGCTGGATGATTGTTTGTAGAGCTCTCCGGCTACCCGCTTCAGACCAGTTACCCACAACCCAGTCACCGCCACCTGCCTTGGACTGGCTGCCCACTCTACACTGAAGTCTCCTAACTATTACTACCTCCTAACTATTACTACTACTACTATTAATATTAGTAAAATAATAATTTTGTACGTAGTTTGACCAGAGGAGGATGGGTCCCCCCATGTGAGCCTTGGTTCCTCCCAAGGTTTCTTCCTCAGCTCTGAGGGAGTTTTTCCTTGCCACTGTCGCCCCTGGCTTGCTCACCTGGAGGATTTACATTTCATGTTGAAACTTTGTTCTAAACGGATATCTGTGAAGCTGCTTTGTGACAACATCAGTTGTAAAAAGCGCTATACAAATAAATTTGATTTGATTTGATGATAAGGACTGATAAGGCTAAGCTTGTCAAATGCCTGTTGAAACATTATTGGACAATGGTGGCCATATTTGTCCAATTATTGAGTTGTCATTAATATCACAGTTATAAAGTAGCACACCAACTCACCATGCAATGTTTCAGATCAATTGACCAGGTGGTTTCTGAGAGAGTTTTTGGATGTTATATAGTTATATAGTTTAATAACAATTGGCCAAAGCAATCATGGGCTGTAGCAATTTTTGTGAATTAAGTTAAATTTCAATGGGAATATTTGGCACATCGCAGCCATATTGTTTACAAATAACAAATAATATAACAAATAACAAATAATATTTTTTAAATATTTCTTTACCTTCAGACTTCCCTGAATAATATATGACCAATATTGTGTAGATATCTTGATAAACCTCAGACTAGTAGAAAAATCGGGTTCATTTTACTTGTCTGAGTAGAGGGCGGGATTGTACACCTAACCTCTAAAGTTCATGTCTGGACGACTTACGATGTCCTCTTTTCAATCAGTTTTATGTCAGAAAAAGAATGAAAAGACAAGTAAAAACAATAGAGTTTCACGCACATAAAGGTGCTTGGACCCCTAATAATCCTACCAAATGCAGTAGGGTTCCATGCACCTAAAAATCAAAGCAAAAGCAATAATTTGAAACAAGGTGTGACAAATCTGTCAGTTATGCTCTGATATAATATGTACATTGACAATAATCAGCTGAGGAAACGCATGAAGTTTGTCTTAAAATGGCTTAAGCTGGCTCTTACAATGCTCAAAAAGCTTTACTGTACATCTTTAGGCAAACACCATTTCTGAACGTTATGCTTTCCACGGAGCCTGACAATTTTGCAAATACAAGTCTTTTAAAAAAAACTATTGTTTTTCTGTAAATCATCAGAGTTTAAAACATGATTTTTCTACAAACCTTCATGGATCGGTACTGCATCATCTCAAACTTGATCTCAAAACAACCTTCGAAGTCTTAATGTCGTTATTAAAAACATTTTGCCTCTTAAGCATGGTTTTATTGCAAATCACGAATCAATCAATTTAATGTGGCCTTTTCTGGCACAATGGACCATAAATCTGTCAGTTATGTTCTGATTATGACCAAAATTGATATGTACATTGACAATCAGCTGAGAAAACCTATGACATTTGGCTTGAGCCAGCTTAAGGTGGCTTTTTTAATGCACAACGTACTGCTAAAAATCTAACATGTAATTATTCCAGTCTAAAATTATAATAAAGACGGCAATTGTTTCAAATTATAAATCTTAATGAGTCCTAACAATTTACAAATATAACTGCAAATGACAATGTTGAATGAATGAATGAACTATCAGTGAAAAGCTTTACTGTGTTTGTCCTTTAGCAAAGAGCATTTCTGAATGTTATGCATCCCACTGAGTCAGCCAATTGTGTAAATACATGTCTTAAAAAAAAAAAACTTACAGTATTTACACAGTTTCTTACTAACTCTTGAGTTTAAATCAAATTTAATTTTCTTAAAACAATCTTAATTTTTAAAAAAGATCATGAATTTTAGTCATGAATTACAGTGTGGCTGCAAGATTTCAATAAATTGGTGTGACCTGGCTAAAACTACATCAATAATTGTTTGAACTAAATTTGACACAAATATACAAAATAACAAACTGAGGGTGTATTATGATTTAATTTTTTAATTATAGTACTGAATATCACAATAATTGCAAGGTGGGAACTAGTTTCCAAAATGCTGCTTGGTTTTTATTGCTCCATACCAATAAATTGTCTCGGAAATACAGCTCTGCCATGGGCTTCTTGTAGCTCTCCATGAAAACATTTGTCTTTGAAGATTAAGGTCGTGGGTTTGATCCCCCATCATAGATGTTGGCCGGTGCAGTACAAGTTGGTATGGACACACGCTTAATTATCTTAGGCAAAGGTCTTTCTTAAAAATCCATCGATTGGCTGCCTTCTATGACCAGAGACAAGAAACTTGTGTATGCTGCTATTTGGTCTAAAATGGTATGTGTTTCCTTGTTGCTTCCTTCCAATAAATTGTGTCAACGAGTGCAGCTGTGCCATAGGTGTCTTCTGGCTCACGTTGAGAACGTCAGCCTTTGACCTCTAAGGTCGTGCGTTCGAATCCCTGTCATGGATGTTAAACGGAGTTGCGTAGATTGAAACAGACATATCACCCAGTGGTCTTAATCATGAAAATGAGAAAATGAGATCTTTTTTAAAAATCCAAAGATCGGCTGCCTTATACAACCAGAGGCCACAACATAGACCCTCGCTGTCGTCTTGGTGCTTGGACCCTGCAGATTGCCGCTTACAGCTATATTTTGGGTCCAAGCACACAAGTGCTTAGGACCCTATAGCTTTTGCTCAGATATTCCTTATTATTAGGGCACCAAGCACAAAGTGCTGTTGCTTTTGCTCTGCGTTTTAGGGTATGATCATGCAGTGCATAGAACCCTACTGGAATTGTCAAGATTTTCAAATCAAAGGGTTAAATATGTAGAACCAAACCACTTTTCAAACGCAACTATGTGAGAAAATCTGCCATTAGTCATGTAGTTTTGACATCTATGTTGACAAATTCTTGGATGTTCTACAGACCAGTGTAGCTCAGTACATATGAATGTAAAACTAAGTCATGTTTAAAGATCTCCTCATTGTTTGTCAAATGAAGGCCTTTTGATGAAGTGAATTCCTTTCAGTTCCAGTCACTCTGCCTATAAAAAAGGCCCAAACAGCTTGAGGCGTTATTAGGCCTAATGGGCTAAAACTGCAGAAGAGCTCACACTGCTCATGCGTCCTTGAACCCACTCATTGCTGCTTGCAGCTATATTTAGGGTTCAAGCATGCAGTGTGTAGAACCCTATTGGAATTATCAAGACTTTTAGGGGTCCAAGCACCTTTAGGTGCAAGGAACCCTATTGCTTTTGCTAGGATTTTTATGGTCCAAGCACACACTGCATAGGACCTAGGGGTGGGAATCTTTAGGCACCTCACGATTCGATTCGATTACGATTCAGAGGGCTGCGATGTGATTATAAAACGATTATTGATGCATCTCGATGCATCTTTTTTCTCTATACAGGATTTCTATCTTCCCACTGTCTGAGGACTTGGTAGTTTCAAAGCAAAGTATTTGTAATGATCCATCATGTAAATGCATTATGGATCATTACAAATACTTTGCTTTAAATATCTAAAATATCTTTGTCACGCCTCAGGAGGACTCAGACTACATTGCCCACAACCCCTCGGGAGATTATATGACTTTGGATGGTTGTGCACGCACCTATCAGCGCTCACATTCACCGGAATACTAAATACATTCACCTGTGTTTATTGTCATATGACCCACTTAGTATAGTTTATAAGCCCGGGCTTTAGTCTTAGTCATTGCGAGGTATTGTTTCTGCTAGAACTTGCTGAGCGTTTCTATTATTCTGTTTGCTACGACCTGTTATGACCTACGTTTTGTCTCTCTGACCTTGATTTTTGCCTGTCCCTTCTTGTACTTTTGCTGACGGTTTTTGGATACGTGTTTTGATTGTTTGGCCTGGTTTTTTGACTACGATATCGGATCACTCCCTTGGATTTGTTTGTTTTGGTTATGATCACTTCGGTGATCTTGTACTACTTTCTGGTTACGACCCACGCATGTTTTTTGACCTCTTCTTTGTCGCCCTCGAATAAAGCTTGGTGTACGCTTTTAATCCGCAAGCGTCTGAATCCTGTTGCATCGTCACAGAATACCTCGCCGAGCATGCAGACGGCGGATCCAGAAGCCTTCCAAAAGGCTTTAACGGAACAGGGACAACTTCTTGGATGACACCAGCAGGTCCTATCCGGGGTGACTCAGTCTCTGGAGTCGATCGCTAATCAACAGACGGAACAGCAGGCTCAACTGGCTCAATTGGTGACCAGCGTAAGAGGTTTGACCGGCCAACTACAAAGTATGACTCTTACTGAACCCATCGCTAGCTCCAGAGGACCCACCATGCCCATTGCTCCCTCGCATGTTGTCTTTCCCGTAAGTAAACCGGATAAATTTGATGGGGAGCCGGACAAATGTCGAGGATTTTTGCTCCAGTGTTCTGTGTATTTCGAGAATTCTCCGGCGAGCTCTGATCAAGCAAAAATCGCTTTTATAGTTTCGCGTTTAGCCGGTAAGGCTCTCGAATGGGCTACAGCTAGTTGGACTCAAATACACCGTCTCTCATATGAACAATTCTTGAAAGACTTCAAGACGGTGTTTGACCATCCCTATGAAGGGAAAGTCAGCGGGGAGTTATTGGTGAATTTACGTCAGGGGAATCGATCTGTAGTTGATTATTCCTTGGAATTTAGAACCTTAGCTGCAAGCAGTGGCTGGAACGAGGCGGCACTTTTAGTTATGTTTCGCCAAGGATTGCATGCGGACATATTAAGTGAATTGGCTAGTAAGGACGATGACTTAACACTGGATCAGCTGATCACACTAGCCATAAAGCTTGATCAGCTAATCCCCCATCGAAACAAAGTCAAGAGTGATCGCAATCCACGAAGCGCCCCAAACAGACGGAGATTCCGGATGGAAGACAATGACACTGCCGAGTCCATGCAGTGTGACTCCTCCCGGCTATCACGAGAAGAACGGCAACGTCGTTTTGACAACAACCTCTGCTTGTACTGTGGGAAAGCTGGCCACCAAGTACGGGAGTGCCATGTACGACCTCAAAAAACGCCGACCCCTGGACAGCACGTGGAGTCTACTCCACGTGCTAATGTGGTGAGTGTTCCCACAAAGGGGTTGGTTTCGAAATCTTTTATGTTACCTGTCACAATATACTGTCATCTCCGATCTCTTGTCGTTTCAGCCCTGATCGATTCTGGAGCAGAGGGGAATTTCATCTACGCCAAGGTGGTTGAACAACTACAAGCTCCAGTAAGAAATCTACAAACTCAGCTTAAGGTGGCGGCGTTGGACGGAGGACCAGTGGGTGTGGGCACGATTTCAAAAGTCACAGATCCTTTAGAAGTTCAAACCAGCGCCCTACACCTAGAGAACATGTCATTTCTAGTTCTAGAACATTCTGAATTTGAACTCATTCTAGGACTCCCCTGGCTTGAGAGACATAATCCTGTCATATCATGGTCTGAACACTCCATAATTAGATGGTCGGACTTTTGCCTACAATCTTGTATACATACTCCTACCCTTACCCTCGGTTCGACCTCAGTAGAAAGCCCCAATGCCGAACACCCCTTCGAAATCCCTCTTGAATACATTGATTTGAAGGAAGTGTTTAACAAATACAATGCCACTAGACTGCCCCCTCATAGGCCGTATGACTGTGCAATAGGCTTAGTAGAAAATCCTGTCTTCCCCAAAGCCAGAATTTATCCTCTAACTCAAGAAGAACAAAAGGCTCTTGATGTCTATATTCAAGAAGCGCTCAGCCAAGGTTTCATTAGACCCTCCACTTCACACATAGCATCAAGTTTCTTCTTTATCAAGAAGAAAGACGGGGGGCTCCGTCCCTGTATTGATTATTGGGCCCTTAACCAGATTTCCAAAGCCTATCCGTATCCACTCCCCTTAGTCCCTGTGGCCTTAGAACAACTTCAAGGGGCTCGATACTTTACCAAACTAGATCTGAGAAGCGCCTATAATCTCATTCGAGTAAAAGAGGGAGATGAGTGGAAGACTGCATTTTTGACCACTAGGGGGCACTACGAATATACGGTGATGCCATTCGGGCTCTCTATCGCCCCCTCTGTTTTCCAAGCCTTCATTAATGACGTTCTTAGGGACATGTTGGGACAATACGTCATCGCCTACTTGGATGACATCTTGGTGTACTCTCCCGATTTTGAAAGCCATGTAAAACAGGTTAGAACTGTACTGCAGCGCCTGTTGCAAAATAATCTATCTGAAATGGGAAAAATGTGAGTTCCACTTGCAATCTGTGGCTTTCCTAGGTTATATTATCAGTCAACAGGGTGTAGTCATGGATGATCAGAAAGTGGATGCTGTTATACAATGGCCCGTCCCTAAAACAGTAAAAGAATTGCAACGGTTTTTAGGTTTCGCAAACTTCTACCGCCGATTTATTCGAAATTTCAGCATTATTGCAGCCCCTATTACGTCGTTGTTAAGAGGAAACCCAAAGAGAATTGTCTGGAATTTGCAAGCAGAAAGGGCTTTCCAACACCTCAAGGAAGCATTTACCTCGGCCCCCATTTTAAAGCACCCTGACCCACAACAACCCTTTATAGTTGAAGTGGATGCCTCAGAGACTGGAGTAGGGGCGGTTTTGTCACAGAGAACGGGCGTTCCACAAAAGTTGCATCCCATAGCGTTTTACTCCCATAAGTTATCACCAGCAGAAAAGAATTATGGGATAGGAGATAGGGAGCTCTTGGCAGTAAAACTAGCTTTGGAAGAATGGAGGCACTGGCTAGAAGGGGCTAATCATCCCTTTTCGGTCATCACAGACCATAAAAATCTCGAATACCTCCGTACTGCTAAAAGGTTAAATGCACGCCAAGCCCGTTGGTCCTTGTTCTTTTCCCAATTCAGGTTCAGTATCACATATAGGCCTGGGTCTCGTAACACAAAAGCAGATGCCCTGTCTCGAATCCATCAAGAAGAGCCGGTCCATTCAGAAACAGAACGACCAGAGCGCATTCTGCCGCCTGAAGTGAACATTTCGTCGATTAGATGGGAAATAGATGAAGAAATTGAACGCGCCAATAGCACACTAGATATTCCCACTCAGTGTCCCCCAGAGAAACTGTATGTTCCCGTCGAATTTCGCACGCGACTCGTCACTTGGGCACACTCATCCCTAACATCGGGTCATCCTGGGGAGACAAGGACTCTTAAACTAATTGCACAACGATATTGGTGGGAATCAATGAGCAAAGACATTCATTCTATGGTTTCGTCATGTTCAGTATGCTCCCAATGTAAAACACCTAAAGCGCTTCCGGCGGGCAAACTCATGCCCCTACCGGTACCCCTCCGACCCTGGTCCCACATAGCTATTGATTTTGTGACTGACTTGCCAGAATCATTAGGATTTACCACCATTTTGACAGTGGTGGATAGGTTTTCACGAGGTGTGCGATTCATTCCATTCCCCACAATTCCTAGTGCCTTTCAAACAGCCGAGACATTGTTCCAGCAGATGTTTCGTTACTTCGGCATCCCCGAAGACATAGTTTCAGACAGAGGACCTCAATTCACGTCACAGGTGTGGGCAGCGTTTTTTGAACATTTGGGGGTTTCTGTCAGCTTAACTTCTGGATATCACCCGCAAGCTAACGGGCAATGCGAGAGAGTAAACCAAGAACTGGGTAAATTCCTGAGGGTTTTCTCTTATGACAACCCTTCGGACTGGGCAAGATATTTGATTTGGGCAGAAATGGCACAAAACTCATTAACCAGTTCAGTTACAGGCATGACCCCATTTCAGTGTATTTTAGGATACCAGCCACCTCTAGCCCCTTGGACAGGGGTACAGACGGACCTCCCCGCCGTGGATGAATGGATGACGAGGAGCGAACGAATATGGGAAGAAACTCACCAGCGAATAGAAGCGGTACTTCAAAGACACAAGGAACAGGCGAACCGTCGCCGTGGACCTACTCCAGTGTATCAACCCGGCGATCGAGTATGGCTGGCTACGAAGGACTTTCGACACTCAGAGGGAAGTTGTAAGAAACTTCAACCCAAATATATTGGGCCATTTAAAATAGTAAAGCGTATCAATGATGTCACCTATAGATTAGACTTACCCCCTCGCTTTAGAGTCTCGAGGTCATTTCATGTTTCTCTTCTCAAACCTGCCATTACAGGGCCCTTGGACGAGGCTGTGCCAGACGTCATGCCACCCCCACCGGAGGTGATAGATGGGGTTCCTGTTTATGCTGTCCGTAGGCTGCTGGACTCCCGGAGACGTGGGGGACAGCTGCAATACCTGGTTGACTGGGAGGGGTATGGTCCAGAAGAACAATGCTGGGTGGCTGCCAAAGACGTTTTGGACCCGGCTCTGATTGCGGATTTTCACAGCTGCAACCCACAGAAGCCCGCTCCCAGACCCAGGGGTCGTCCGAGGAAACAGCTGTCCTGCTCTCTTCCCACGCGTCTAGGAGGTTCACGGCAGAAGGATTCGTCGGTCCAGCGCCTCGGCAGCTCAGGCTCTGCCCCTGTGCGGAGATCCGGTGGTGCGTGTGGTGGTCGTCCTGGCAGGTCTCGATCCGAGACCCGCCCGGACTCTTTGGGGGGGGGTACTGTCACGCCTCAGGAGGACTCAGACTACATTGCCCACAACCCCTCGGGAGATCATATGACTTTGGATGGTTGTGCATGCACCTATCAGCGCTCACATTCACCGGAATACTAAATACATTCACCTGTGTTTATTGTCATATGACCCACTTAGTATAGTTTATAAGCCCGGGCTTTAGTCTTAGTCATTGCGAGGTATTGTTTCTGCTAGAACTTGCTGAGCGTTTCTATTATTCTGTTTGCTACGACCTGTTATGACCTACGTTTTGTCTCTCTGACCTTGATTTTTGCCTGTCCCTTCTTGTACTTTTGCTGCTGCCACTCATCTGCGATAAAATGCGCTGTTACCCTGAAATAAGATCCAGTGGTAATGGGTGTCGACGCAGTACGTTACAGCCATCCTTCCCATTTTCTTTAGTGATCTTATAACTTTGGTTTTGGTCTCGTTGTAAAGAGTGTGTGTGTGTGTGTGTGTATTTAAAGTGTGCAGCATAGCGCGAAAGCCCTGGTTCTCAACGACCGAGAACAGACAGCAGACAGCAGGTCACATAGCACCGAGTTCTGGCCTCGCCAGTAGCGATGAACATTTGGAGGACTTTTTCACATTTATAAGCAGCGCGGTTGGTTAAATCTGCAACGAGAGTTAAAAAAAAGTTGTGAAAATGAACTCGCTTCTCTTTCGTATTTTCATGTTCCACCTTAAATGATGCAGCAGTTACATTCTGTGCCTAAGGCAGAATTTAAGGTGAAACGGGAAAATTAGAATGAGAAGCTGGCGAATGAGAAGCGACTCGTAAAACAGCTGGATGCTGAGACATTTTACAAGAAACTCTTCTAGTTTTGAAGAAAGGTTTTCTGGCGGAGATGGAAAGAAAGCGGCTATAGCTGAGCTAAAGCTTAAAGCGGAGCAGAGTAAATCTGCGCTCTCGTTTATATTTTTAGCCCATACTACGACATTAACACATACTGGGCATTAAATGTTGTGGCTCCCAAAGTGGTTTGACTTTGTTGAAAGGCAAAATGGCTCTTCTTATCATTTGTGTTGTGACTCCTGATCTATCCTGGCTTTAATGCAGAGGGAGCCGGTCGGATTTCTCCATCATCCAATGGTGTTTTTGTTATGTGCCGCCACAGACTGTCCCGGGGCTGCACTTCCAGTTCCGCCTTTTGCATTACGTCAACATTACGTTATAAATTAAATATTTAGAAAATCCTTTAAATTTTTACCCAATTTTCTCCCGAATTTAGTCGTCTCCAATTCCACCCTAGTTAGGACTCCCCCAGTCACACAATGCTATCAATGCTAGGAGGCTTCCTCTGAGACCTGTGAAGCCAACCACCACTTCTTTTCGAGCTGCTGCCCATACAACGTCACTGGACAGCCGAACGCGCTCGGAGGAAAGCGCCAACCGCCAGATCTGTTACGACGGCAAGCAGACACCTGCACTGACTAGCATCGCGCTGAGTGATGGGCGGAGAGGGGCAGCCATCCCACCCACCCAGAGAGAGCGAGGCCAATTGTGCTCTCTCGGACTCCCGGCTATGGATGGCTGTAGCATCACCAGGGATCGAACTCGCGATCTCCTGATGATAGGACCAATGCTTAGACGGTTGCACCACTCGGGAGCCCCCAGAAAATCGATTTTTGACATTTGTGAATCGATTCAGAATCGTTCACGTCCGCATCGCGATGCATCTAAGAATCGAGTTTTTCCCGCACCCCTAATAGGACCCTATAGTTTTTGCTCTGATTTTTCTACTTCTTCTTCTTCTTCTTACTGTTCAAGCACGCACTGTGAAGGACTCTATTGGAATTGTCAAGATTTTTCTTATTATTAGGGTTCAAATAGTACGTGCGTAGAAACCTATTGCTTTTGCTCAGATTTTTCTTATTAGGGTCCAAGCACACAGTGCATAAAACCCTATTGGAATTGTCAAGATTAGGGTCCAAGCACGCAATGCATTGAACCCTATTGGAATTGTCAAGATTTTTAGGGTTCAAGTGCGTAGGACCCTATTGGTTTTGCTCAGATGTTTCTTCTTCTTCTTCTTCTTATTAGTAAGTAAGTAAGTAAAGTTTATTTATATAGCGCTTTTTACAACAGGTGTTGTCACAAAGCAGCTTTACAAGGAAATGAGCATTACAAAAAGAAGTCCGGGTCCGAGCCCCCATGAGCAAGCCAGTGGCGACAGTGGCAAGGAAAAACTCCCTAAGAGAAACAGGAAGAAACCTTGAGAGGAACCAGGACTCAGAAGGGGAACCCATCCTCCTCTGGTCGACACCGGATAGTAAACATTGTTAGTATAAAGTATTATAGTACAAAAACAGGGTAAAACGTGAAGGAAACAATTAATTTGAATAGTTCAGTTCATGCAGCAGAAGCAGCAGCATCAGTGGGGTCAGGTTGTGAGGGTGAGGTTTGCACGGTGAGCAGTGGCACCCGATCAAGGCAGCAGAGGCAGCAGCATCAGCAGCAGGATGGGCAGCTGTTCAACTCGGCAAAAGAAAGAGAGGAAAAACACAGTCAATGGGTGATTGATTAATTTGAATTAGTTTGAATGATTGATTGGTTCAAGTGAATAATTTTGAATAGTTCATGCAGCAACAGCAGTAGTATCAGTGGGGTCAGGTTGTGAGGGTGAGGTTTGCACGGCGTTGTACAGCAGGAGGCTCAATGTTGGTAACCCGGTCCAGAGGGCTGGCGAGCAGTGGCACCCGATCGAGGCAGAAAAGGCAGCAGCATCAGAACGCACAGGATGGGCAGCTGTTCAACTCGGCGAAGAAAAGAAAGGAAAACACACAGAGAGGAAAACACACAGAGTTAGTTCTGTAATGGGTGACCGATCACAAATTACAGTATTAGCAGAGACTCTGGCAGGTATAGAACTAACAGGGAAAACTAATTACCAAAGGCTTGAATATACAAGTAGGTTTTTAGCTTAGACTTAAACACTGAGGCTGTGTCTGAGTCCCGAACATTAACAGGAAGACTATTCCAAAGCTGGGGGGCTTTGTATGAGAAAGCTCTCCCCCCGACGTAACTTTATTAATTCTGGGTACTAATAGTAAGCCAGCACCTTGTGATCTAAGTAGGCGGGATGGTTCATAGTGAGAGAGAAGTTCACTCAGGTACAGCGGGGCGAGTCCGTTTAGTGCTTTATAAGTCAGCAAGAGAATTTTATAATCAATCCGAAATTTTACTGGCAACCAGTGTAAGGCTGATAAAACTGGGCTGATATGGTCAAACTTTCTGGTTCTTGTAAGAACTCTGGCTGCAGTGTTCTGGACTAGCTGAAGCTTGTTAATGCTTTTGCTGGGACATCCAGACAGCAGGGCATTACAGTAGTCTAGCCTTGAAGTAATAAATGCATGAACTAACTTTTCTGCATCCTGTAGAGATAATGCATTTCTCAATTTAGCAATATTGCGAAGATGCAGGAAGGCTGTTCTAGTAATATTAGTTATATGTGTGTCGAAGGACAGATCAGGGTCTATAATGACACCAAGGTTTTTTATATATGAGCTTGATGCAACTGAGAAATTGTTAAGTTTAAGTGTTAAATTAGACAGTTTGTTTCTAGCTGCTTTAGGGTTCAAACATGCAATGCATTGAATCCTATTGGAATTGTCAAAGTTTTTCTTCTTCTTATTTTTCTTCCCTAAAATGGAATGCACAGCCCAAACCGTAAGTCCTATGGACATGAAACTTGGTCAATAGGTAGTAGGCCCTCCCGCTACTCCGGCGCAAGAAATCAGCCCTGTCAGCCACAAGGGGGCGCTACAGCGCAGGACAACGCGTTTGGGTCTATATCTCCCAAACCAGATTTTTTCCAGACAAGCCATAATTTTTTCCTGTACTGCAAAATGTGCAAAACCTACTTTTGCGAACTAGTCCTACAATTTTTGCCCAATCCTCATGTGTTTGGTGTCAAAAAATTCAGAAGAGTGTCCTAGTCAATAATTATCAAAAACATTTTAAGTTTTCCATACAGCATGGCTGCCATATGCAAATGAACCCCTCTGGATAAATTCAAAATAATTCAGAATTAATTGAAAAATCTGTAACTCAAGAATTCTTCAGCCAAAAAATTTCAAACTTGACAGGCCATATCAGTAGCCTATTCTGAGGTAGCCATTAAATTTTTGTGCGCATATGTAATTAGGGGGCGGAGCAACAAAAACAGGGCATTTTCTCTGCAGTCGTACACCCTATCAAGCTGAAACTTGGCATGCAGCATCCTCTCGACATTCTACAATTGGGCTTTTAAGGACATTTGGATATATCAAAATTTGTGATCGCCATCGGCCAATAAGCATTCAGCAGGCCATTTGACAGGCTTAACATTGACCAATCATGACAAAACTTGAATGGTGTCTATATATAGCCAGTTTCTAACAACCAGTCGAGTTTCAAAAGATTTGACCACTGGGTGGCGCTATTTCAAAAATTTACATATTATTACATGTTATTACAATACTATTACAATTTTCGCCTAAAGCCAATTGTAGTACATTGGGACAAACAATTTTGCCTATACATGTTTATTAAAAATCTGCATAGTTTTTTTGTAATTGATAAATGTTTGAAAACCATACTTTTCAAACTAGTCTCTGGATTTTGATCCAATTTTGTCAAAGTTGGTCTAGAACAATTCTTTGGCCTCTCTATGTAAATAATTATCAAAAACATTTTGACTTTTCTACTCAGGGTCATGTGGATTAATCACTACATTCCTGCATACGTGGCATTGTTAGCTTGATTAGCTATAACTCATCAGTTATTGGTCAGATCATGTGCAAACTTTGAGGATTTGTAGATATTGGGATTCTAATGGAGTATGCCAAGTTTGGTCCAGATTGGCCTTTGGGGGTGCTTCAGCACTCAAAAACACTGAAAAATCAATAAAAATGCTATTACAATGTTATTACAAGGTCCACATATAAACAATTGGTGCCATGTGACTCAGTCCCCTACGATGAACAACTTTCTAATTACATGTTATGTCAAAAATTGCACTGCTTGTCTTTTATTTTGGCTTATTCATTCAAATATTTCACTATACAAAGACTTACTATACACAGGCTTGAGGCCTGTTTAGGCCTAATATAATAAAAGGCTTGAGGCCTTTTTAGGCCTAATGGGCGAAACCAAAAGCTTGAGGCCTTTTTAGGCCTAATGGCCTAAACCAGAAGCTTGAGGCCTTTTTAGGCCTAATGGGCTAAACCTGCAGAAGGGCCCGTACTGCTGTTGCGTGCTTGAACCCGCTCATTGCCACTTGCGGCTATATTTAGGGTTCAAGCACGAAGTGCGTAGAACCCTATTGGAATTGTGCGGATTTTTAGGGTTCAAGCATGCAATGCATTGAACCCTATTGGAATTGTGAGAATTTTTCTTATTATTATTAGGGTTCAAGCATGCAATGCATTGAACCCTATTGGAATTGTGAGGATTTTTCTTATTATTATTATTATTATTTTTTTGCCCTGAAACGGAACGCACAGCCCAAACCGTAAGTCCTAGAGACACCAAACTTGGTCAATAGGTAGTAGTCCCTCCCGCTACTCAGGCGCAAGGAATTAGCCTAGTTGGCCACAAGGGGGCGCTACAGCGCAGGCCAACGCGTTTGGGTCTATATCTCCTAAACCAGATTTTTGCCAGACAAGCCATATTTTTTTCCTGGTTCTATGGGTCCAAATAAATCTTTTGGCTATTTTGATTGTTTAGCTCCGCCCACTTAGATTTTTCGCAATACTGCAAAATGTGCGAAACCTACTTTTGCGAACTAGTCCTACAATTTTTACCCAATCCTCATCTATTTGGTGTCAAAAAATTCAGAAGCACCTCACGGTCAATAATTATCAAAAAGATTTTGAGTTTTCTATACAACATGTCTGCCATATGCAAATGAACCCTTCTGGATAAATTCAAAATAATTCAGAATTAATTGAAAAATCTGTAACTCAAGAATCCTTCAGCCAAAAAATTTCAAACTTGACAGGCCATATCAGTAGCCTATTCTGAGGTAGCCATTAAATTTTTGTGCGCATATGTAATTAGGGGGCGGAGCAACAAAAACAGGGCATTTTCTCTGCAGTCGTACACCCTATCAAGCTGAAACTTGGCATGCAGCATCCTCTCGACATTCTACAATTGGGCTTTTAAGGACATTTGGATATATCAAAATTTGTGATCGCCATCGGCCAATAAGCATTCAGCAGGCCATTTGACAGGCTTAACATTGACCAATCATGACAAAACTTGAATGGTGTCTATATATAGCCAGTTTCTAACAACCAGTCGAGTTTCAAAAGATTTGACCACTGGGTGGCGCTATTTCAAAAATTTACATATTATTACATGTTATTACAATACTATTACAATTTTCGCCTAAAGCCAATTGTAGTACATTGGGACAAACAATTTTGCCTATACATGTTTATTAAAAATCTGCATAGTTTTTTTGTAATTGATAAATGTTTGAAAACCATACTTTTCAAACTAGTCTCTGGATTTTGATCCAATTTTGTCAAACTTGGTCTAGAACAATTCTTTGGCATCTCTATGTAAATAATTATCAAAAACATTTTGACTTTTCTACTCAGGGTCATGTGGATTAATCACTACATTCCTGCATACGTGGCATTGTTAGCTTGATTAGCTATAACTCACCAGTCATTGGTCAGATCATGTTCAAACTTTGAGGATTTGTAGATATTGGGATTCTAATGGAGTATGCCAAGTTTGGTCCAGATTGGCCTTTGGGGGTGCTTCAGCACTCAAAAACACTGAAAAATCAATAAAATGCTATTACAATGTTATTACATGGTCCACATATAAACAATTGGTGCCATGTGACTCAGTCCACTAAGATGAACAACTTTCTAATTACATGTTATGTCAAAAATTGCACTGCTTGTTTTTTATTTTGACTTATTCATTCAAAGATTTCACTATACAAAAACTTACTATACAAAGGCTTGAGGCCTGTTTAGGCCTAATATAATAAAAGGCTTGAGGCCTTTTTAGGCCTAATAGGCGAAACCAAAAGCTTGAGACCTTTTTAGGCCTAATGAGCTAAACCTGCAGGAGGGCCCGTACTGCTGTTGCGTGCTTGAACCCGCTCATTGCCGCTTGCGGCTATATTTATTATTCTTTTTCTCCTGAAAAACGTGTTGTGGAGAACAGACCGTAAGGCCTAGAGACACCAAACTTGGTCAATAGATGTAGTTTGTGTGCATCTCGCCAGGCAACAAAAATGACCCCGATTGGCCAAAGGGGGGCGCTATAGAGCATCAAAACACGTTTTGCCTTACAACTTCTACACCTTGATGTGTAGAGACAAAATTCCTGATTCCTTGGGTCAAGCCAAACAACTTTGCAATTTGGACCATTTAGCTCCGCCCACTTAAATTTTTTGCTAATTTGCATAATATGCAAAACCTACTTTTGCGAACTATTTCTAGGGTTTTCCCTCAATCCTCATGTGTCTGGTATCAAAAAATTCAGAAGAGTCTGACCCTCAATAATTATCAAAAAAATGTTGACTTTTGTAAACAATATGGCTGCCATATGCTAATGAACCCTTCTGAAATAGCTCATAATTCATTTAAAACTCTATAAGTGGAGAATGCTTCTGCCTTAGACATTGAAACTTGACAGGCACATTTAGGACCAGATTCTGTGGTAGCCTATCAATTTTGGTGGGCATTTTTCATTAGGGGGCGGGGCAAATGCCAATTAACTGTTTCTCAGCATCTGTGCATCCGATTGAGCTGAAAC
This sequence comes from Colossoma macropomum, assembly GCF_904425465.1. Classification (NCBI taxonomy): domain Eukaryota; kingdom Metazoa; phylum Chordata; class Actinopteri; order Characiformes; family Serrasalmidae; genus Colossoma; species Colossoma macropomum. The sequence continues at coordinate 109,851 of NW_023495701.1, read as the reverse complement.
TTGGCATGTAGCATCTAGTAGAAAGACTATAAGTGGATCTTGAAGGATAATTTGATTCATTGAAATTTATGGCCGCCATCAGCCAATCAGCATTCAGCAGGCTTTTGACAGGCTTAACATTGACCAATCATGACAAAACTTGAATGGTGTCTACATGTAGCCCCTTTCTAACAAGCAATGAAGTTTCAACAGATTTGGCCACTGGGGTGCGCTATTCATAAAAAACCATATATTATTACATGATATGAACATATTATTACTATTTTTGACCCATGCTCTGTATGAATCTTATGTAGTACAGTATGCCAAACAATTTTACTATTGCATGTTTATTATAAAAATGCATAGTTCTTTTGTAATCGTTAACTGTTTGAAAACCATGCTTTTCGAACTAGTCTCTGAGTTTTGATCCAAACTTCTCGAATTTGGTCTAGAAATACTCTGTGGCCTCTCTAGGTAAATAATTATCAAAAAAATATTGACTTTTTCACTCGACCTGGTGTTGCTCCATCAATACATCACTGCGGCCATGGCATAGCCAGCTTGATTTGCTATAACTCATCAGTCTTTGGTTGTATCATCTCAAAAGTTTGGGTACTTATACAAATTGAGACTCAGACAAGGTTTGCAAAATTTGGTCCAGATATGACCTTTAGAGGGCATCTTAGCTGTCAAAAACCTCAAAAATCATTAAAGATGCTATTACAGTGTTATTACAAAGTTTACAGATAAACACATGGTGCCATTTGATTCAGTTCACTGACCTGAATAACTTTGTAATTACATGTTATGTCAAATATTTCACTTCTTGTGTAGTATTTTGAATTATTCCTTCAACAATTACAGCTTATTATACTAAGGTCAAAAGGTCAATCTGAACATAAATCAGTGAACAGCTTTGATCAAGTTCCCTGATCAATTATCATAACATGTGGAGACCTTTTGACCAATTCTAAACCACTTTCAGTGAGCTCCTCTGTGCCAAAAGGGCCCCTTATGAGTGCACTGGGTCTCATTATAGCCTGATTATCAAAGCCTTAAACATGGAGAAACAAAACCCCTTGCAAACACAACTATGACAGATATTTTACCATTACTCATGTATTTTTGACATCTATGTTGATAATCCTTTGCATGTTCTACAAACCTTTGTAGATCTGTCCATAGAAATGTAAACATATGTTGAAAGTAAAATGGTTCATGACAAATGAAGGCCTTTTGATAAACTCAGACTTCATTTCAGCCTCTATGCCTCGAAGGCCCAAACTACATGAGGCCTGATTAGGCCTACTTGGCTCAAAGTGCATGAGAGCTTCTTGTGCTTATGCATGCTTGGACCCGCTCATTGCCGCCTGCGGCTATATTTATTATTATTATTATTTTTCTGCCCTGAAACGGAACGCACAGCCCAAACCATAAGTCCTAGAGACACCAAACTTGGTCAATAGGTAGTAGTCCCTCCCGCTACTCAGGCGCAAGAAATCAGCCCAGTCGGCCACAAGGGGGCGCTACAGCGCAGGCCAACGCGTTTGGGTCTATATCTCCTAAACCAGAATTTTGCCAGACAAGCCATATTTTTTCCTGGTTCCTTGGATCCAAATAAACCTTTTGGCTATTTTGATTGTTTAGCTCCGCCCACTTAGATTTTTCGCAATACTGCGAAATATGCGAAACCTACTTTTGCGAACTAGTCCTACAATTTTTTCCCAATCCTCATTCATTTGGTGTCAAAAAATTCAGAAGAGCCTCATGGTCAATAATCATCAAAAACATTTCAAGTTTTCCATACAACATGGCTGCCATATGCAAATGAACCCTTCTGGATAAATTCAAAATAATTCAGAATTAATTGAAAAATCTGTAACTCAAGAATCCTTCAGCCAAAAAATTTCAAACTTCACAGGCCATGTCAGTAGCCCATTCTGAGGTAGCCATTCGATTTTTGTGCGCATAAGTAATTAGGGGGCGGAGCAACAAATACAGGGCATTTTCTCTGCAGTCGTACACCCTATCAAGCTGAAACTTGGCAGGCCGCATCCTCTCGCCATTCTACATGTGTGCATTTAAGGACTTTTGGATACATCGAAATTTGTGGCCGCCATCGGCCAATAAGCATTCAGCAGGCCTTTTGACAGGCTTTACATTGACCAATCATGTCGAAACTTGACTGGTGTCTATGTGTAGCCACTTTCTAACAACCAGTCGAGTTTCAAAAGATTTGACCACTTGGGGGCGCAATTTCAAAAATTTACATATTATTACATGTTATTACAATATTATTACAATTTTCGCCTAGAGCCTATTGCATTACAGTGTGACAAACAATTTTGCCTATACATATTTATTACAAATCTGTATCGTTTTTTCGTAATAGATAAATGTTTCAAAACCCTACTTTTTGAACTAGTCTCTGGATTTTGATCCAATCTTGTCAAAGTTTGTCTAGAACAATTCTGGGGCATCTGTAGGTGAATAACTATCAAAAACATTTTGACTTTTCTACTCAGGGTCATGTGGATTAATCACCAAATTCCTGCATATGTGGCATTGTTAGCTTGGTTAGCTATAACTCATCAGTCATTGATCAGATCTTGTTCAAACTTTGAGGACTTGTAGATATTGGGATTCTAATGGAGTATGCCAAGTTTGGTCCAGATTGGCCTTTGGGGGTGCTTCAGCACTCAAAAACACTGAAAAATCAATAAAAATGCTATTACAATGTTATTACAAGGTCCACATATAAACAAATGGTGCCATGTGACTCAGTCCCCTACGATGAACAACTTTCTAATTACATGTTATGTCAAAAATTGCACTGCTTGTTTTTTATTTTGGCTTATTCATTCAAAGATTTCACTATACAAAGACTTACTATACAAAGGCTTGAGGCCTTTCTAGGCCTAATATAATAAAAGGCTTGAGGCCTTTTTAGGCCTAATGGGCGAAACCAAAAGCTTGAGGCCTTTTTAGGCCTAATGGCCTAAACCAGAAGCTTGAGGCCTTTTTAGGCCTAATGGGCTAAACCTGCAGAAGGGCCCGTACTGCTGTTGCGTGCTTGAACCCGCTCATTGCCGCTTGCGGCTATATTTAGGGTTCAAGCATGCAATGCATTGAACCCTATTGGAATTGTGCGGATTTTTCTTCTTCTTATTATTATTATTCTTTTTCCGCCCTGAAACGGAACGCACAGCCCAAACCGTAAGTCCTAGAGACACCAAACTTGGTCAATAGGTAGTAGTCCCTCCCGCTACTCAGGCGCAAGAAACCAGCCCTGTCGGCCACAAGGGGGCGCTACAGCGCAGGCCAACGCGTTTGGTTCTATATCTCCTAAAACTGATTTTTGCCAGACTAGCCATATTTTTTTCCTGGTTTTATGGGTCCAAATAAACCTTTTGGCTATTTTGATTATTTAGCTCCGCCCACTTAGATTTTTCGCAATACTGCAAAATGTGCGAAACCTACTTTTGCGAACTAGTCCTACAATTTTTTCCCAATCCTCATGTATTTGGTGTCAAAAAATTCAGAAGAGCCTCATGGTCAAAAATTATCAAAAACATTTTAAGTTTTCCATACAACATGGCGGCCATATGCAAATGAACCCTTCTGGATAAATTCAAAATAATTCAGAATTAATTGAAAAATCTGTAACTCAAGAATCCTTCAGCCAAAAAATTTCAAACTTCACAGGCCATGTCAGTAGCCCATTCTGAGGTAGCCATTCGATTTTTGTGCGCATAAGTAATTAGGGGGCGGAGCAACAAAAACAGGGCATTTTCTCTGCATCTGTACATCCTATCAAGCTGAAACTTTGCAGGCCGCATCCTCTCGAGATTCTACAAGTGTGCATTTAAGGACATTTGGATGCATCGAAATTTGTGGTCGCCGTCGGCCAATAAGCATTCAGCAGGCCATTTGACAGGCTTTACATTGACCAATCATGACGAAACTTGACTGGTGTCTATATGTAGCCACTTTCTAACAACGAGTCGAGTTTCAAAAGATTTGACCACTGGGGGGCGCTATTTCAAAAAATTACATATTATTACATGTTATTACAATATTATTACAATTTTCACCTACAGCCTATTGTATTACCATGTGAAAAACAATTTTGCCAATACATGTTCATTAAAAATCTGTATCGTTTTTTTGTAATAGATAAATGTTTCAAAATCCTACTTTTTGAACTAGTCTCTGGATTTTGATCCAATCTTTTCAAAATTGGTCTAGAACAATTCGGTGGCATATCTAGGTACATAATTATCAAAAACATTTTGACTTTTCTACTCAAGGTCATGTGGATTAATCACTACATTCCTGCATACGTGGCATTGTTAGCTTGATTAGCTATAACTCATCAGTCATTGGTCAGATCATGTTCAAACTTTGAGGACTTGTAGATATTGAGATTCTAATGGAGTATGCCAAGTTTGGTCCAGATTGGCCTTTGGGGGTGCTTCAGCACTCAAAAACACTGAAAAATCAATAAAAATGCTATTACAATGTTATTACAAGGTCCACATATAAACAATTGGTGCCATGTGACTCAGTCCATTAAGATGAACAACTTTCTAATTACATGTTATGTCAAAAATTGCACTGCTTGTTTTTTATTTTAACTTATTCATTCAAAGATTTCACTATACAAAGACTTACTATACAATGGCTTGAGGCCTGTTTAGGCCTTATATAATAAAAGGCTTGAGGCCTCTTCAGGCCTAATGGGCGAAACCAAAAGCTTGAGGCCTTTTTAGGCCTAATGGCCTAAACCAGAAGCTTGAGGCCTTTTTAGGCCTAATGGGCTAAACCTGCAGAAGGGCCCGTACTGCTGTTGCGTGCTTGAACCCGCTCATTGCCGCTTGCGGCTATATTTATTATTATTATTCTTTTTCCGCCCTGAAACGGAACGCACAGCCCAAACCGTAAGTCCTAGAGACACCAAACTTGGTCAATAGGTAGTAGTCCCTCCCGCTACTCAGGCGCAAGAAACCAGCCCTGTCGGCCACAAGGGGGCGCTACAGCGCAGGCCAACGCGTTTGGTTCTATATCTCCTAAAACTGATTTTTGCCAGACTAGCCATATTTTTTTCCTGGTTTTATGGGTCCAAATAAACCTTTTGGCTATTTTGATTATTTAGCTCCGCCCACTTAGATTTTTCGCAATACTGCAAAATGTGCGAAACCTACTTTTGCGAACTAGTCCTACAATTTTTTCCCAATCCTCATGAATTTCGTGTCAAAAAATTCAGAAGAGCCTCATGGTCAATAATTATCAAAAACATTTTAAGTTTTCCATAGAACATGGCGGCCATATGCAAATGAACCCTTCTGGATAAATTCAAAATAATTCAGAATTAATTGAAAAATCTGTAACTCAAGAATTTTTGAGCCAAAAAATTTCAAACTTCACAAGCCATGTCAGTAGCCCATTCTGAGGTAGCCATTCGAATTTTGTGCGCATAAGTAATTAGGGGGCGGAGCAACAAAACAGGGCATTTTCTCTGCCTCTGAACATCCTATCAAGCTGAAACTTGGCATCCAGCATCCTCTCGCCAGTCTACAAGTGTACATTGAAGGACGTTTGGATACATTGAAATTTGTGGTCGCCATCGGCCAATAAGCATTCAGCAGGCCATTTGATAGGCTTAACATTGACCAATCATGACGAAACTTGACTGGTGTCTATATGTAGCCACTTTCTAACAACTAGTCGAGTTTCAAAAGATTTGACCACTGGGGGGCGCTATTTCAAAAAATTACATATTATTACATGTTATTACAATATTATTACAATTTTCGCCGAGAGCCTATTGTATTACCATGTGACAAACAATTTTGCCTATACATGTTCATTAAAAATCTGTATCGTTTTGTTGTAATAGATAAATGTTTCAAAACCCTACTTTTTGAACTAGTCTCTGGATTTTGCTCCAATCTTTTCAAAATTGGTCTAGAACAATTCTTTGGCATCTCTAGGTACATAATTATCAAAAACATTTTGACTTTTCTTCTCAGGGTCATGTGGATTAATCACTACATTCCTGCATATGTGGCATTGTTAGCTTGATTAGCTATAACTCATCAGTTATTTGTCAGATCATGTTCAAACTTTGAGGACTTGTAGATATTGAGATTCTAATGGAGCAGGCCAAGTTTGGTCCAGATTGGCCTTTGGGGGTGCTTCAGCACTCAAAAACACTAAAAAATCAATAAAAATGCTATTACAATGTTATTACAAGGTCCACATATAAACAATTGGTGCCATGTGACTCAGTCCACTAAGATGAACAACTTTCTAATTACATGCTATGTCAAAAATTGCACTGCTTGTTTTTTATTTTAACTTATTCATTCAAAGATTTCACTATACAAAAACTTACTATACAAAGGCTTGAGGCCTGTTTAGGCCTTATATAATAAAAGGCTTGAGGCCTCTTCAGGCCTAATGGGCGAAACCAAAAGCTTGAGGCCTTTTTAGGCCTAATGGCCTAAACCAGAAGCTTGAGGCCTTTTTAGGCCTAATGGGCTAAACCTGCAGAAGGGCCCATGCTGCTGTTGCGTGCTTGAACCCGCTCATTGCCGCTTGCGGCTATATTTATTATTATTATTCTTTTTCCGCCCTGAAACGGAACGCACAGCCCAAACCGTAAGTCCTAGAGACACCAAACTTAGTCAATAGGTAGTAGTCCCTCCCGCTACTCAGGCGCAAGAAACCAGCCCAGTCGGCCACAAGGGGGCGCTATAGCGCAGGTCAACGCGTTTGGGTCTATATCTCCTAAACCAGATTTTTGCCAGACAAGCCATATTTTTTTCCTGATTCTATGGGTCCAAATAAACCTTTTGGCTATTTTGATTATTTAGCTCTGCCCACTTAGATTTTTCGCAATACTGCAAAATGTGCAAAACCTACTTTTGTGTACTAGTCCTCCAATCTTTGCCCAATCCTCATGTATTTGGTGTCAAAAAATTCAGAAGAGTGTCCTGGTCAATAATTATCAAAAACATTTCAAGTTTTCCATACAACATGGCTGTCATATGCAAATGAACCCTTCTGGATAAATTCAAAATAATTCAGAATTAATTGAAAAATCTGTAACTCAAGAATTTTTGAGCCAAAAAATTTCAAACTTCACAAGCCATGTCAGTAGCCCATTCTGAGGTAGCCATTCGATTTTTGTGCGCATAAGTAATTAGGGGGCGGAGCAACAAAACAGGGCATTTTCTCTGCTGTCGTACACCCTATCAAGCTGAAACTTTGCATCCAGCATCCTCTCACCAGTCTACAAGTGTACATTGAAGGACGTTTGGATACATCGAAATTTGTGGTCGCCATCGGCCAATAAGCATTCAGCAGGCCATTTGACAGGCTTAACATTGACCAATCATGACGAAACATGACGAAAAGGCTTGAGGCTTTTCTAGGCCTAATATAAGAGAAGGCTTGAGGCCTTTTTAGGCCTAATGGGCGAAACAAAAAGCTTGAGGCCTTTTTAGGCCTAATGGCCTAAACCAGAAGCTTGAGGCCTTTTTAGGCCTAATGGGCTAAACCTGCAGAAGGGCCCGTACTGCTGTTGCGTGCTTGAACCCGCTCATTGCCGCTTGCGGCTATATTGGTGATTATAATCGCTCGAGTATTATCACAAATTTCTCCGTAGAGCCCAAACCATAAGTCCCAGGTCCACCAAACTTGGAGGTTATGTTCATGAGGAGACTCTGACCTCCTATGACAACAATCACCCCAGTTGGCCAATGGGGGGCGCTACAGCATATATACAAACTTTTACCCATATTTTGAACACATTATTGCCTGTAACTTTTGAACAGAGTGACATAGAGACAAAATTCTTTTTTCTCCTGATTCCTTGGCACATGCTGAACAAGTGTACCCTGGGTCATTTTTAGCTCCGCCCACTTAGTTTTTGAGCTAATTTGCATAATTTGAAAAACCTATTCTTGCGAACTAGTCTCTGGATTTTTGGCCAATTTTCATCAATTTGGTACCAAACGATTCAGAAGACAATACCCCTTAATAATTATCAAAAAAACTTTGACATTTTTAAACAATTTGGCCGCCATAAGCCAACAAACCTTTCTGATGTAGAACATCATTGACTTAAAGGACTGGAACTCATAAATGCTTTTTCTGATTCTCACAATCCTTCATATACATTTGTAAGAGAATGTATAGATCACCATGCACCCCACAACATGAAAATAAAAATTCCTCCAGTTGTCCATAGGGGGGCGCAATTCCAAATGGTCTAAGTTTTCAACATGTTTTTTGCTATAACTTAAGATCAAAGTGACCTACGCATGAAATTCTTTTTTTGTCTTGTTCTTTGGGACATTCCTAACATGTGAGACCATAAAAGTTTTTCATTGCTTATTCATATGTTTAGCTAATTTGCATAATGTGCAAACCCTACTCTTGCGAACTAGTCTCTGAAATTTTCACTGATCCTCATACAATTACTGTCACATTATTCAGAAGAGAGCATTCTGCAATAATTATCAAAAACATTTGGATATCCTTATATAATATGGCCGCAGCAAGCTAACAAATCCTTCTGGACTTGAGATGAACCTAAACAGCTCAAACTCACCAATGTTAAGCCTCATTCTCTCATTCTCATGGACAACCTTGACAAATTGTGAACTTTTTCTAAACTCTGACTTGCCTTGCTTGTTTCCTTTCTATTAACAACTTTAGCACATAGTTGCCAGTTAGGGCTACTTGGGCTGTTGCGTGCTTGGACCCGCTCATTGCCGCTTGCGGCTATATTTAGGGTTCAAGCACGAAGTGCGTAGAACCCTATTGGAATTGTGCGGATTTTTCTTCTTCTTCTTCTTCTTCTTCTTCTTCTTCTTATTATTATTATTATTTTTCTGCCCTGAAACGGAACGCACAGCCCAAACCGTAAGTCCTAGAGACTTGAAACTTGGTCCATAGGTAGTAGTCCCTCCCGCTACTCAGGCGCAAGAAATCAGTCCTGTCGGCCACAAGGGGGCGCTACAGCGAAGGCCAACGCGTTTAGGTCTATATCTCTTAAATCTGATTTTTGCCAGACAAGCCATATTTTTTTCCTGATTCTATGGGTCCAAATAAACCTTTTGGCTATTTTGATTATTTAGCTCCGCCCACTTAGATTTTTCGCAATACTGCGAAATATGCGAAACCTACTTTTGCGAACTAGTCCTACAATTTTTGACCAATCCTCATGCTTTTAGTGTCAAAAAATTCAGAAGAGCCTCAAGGTCAATAATTATCAAAAATATTTTAAATTTTCCATACAACATGGCTGCTATATGCAAATGAACCCTTCTGGATAAATTCAAATTAATTCAGAATTAATTGAAAAATCTGTAACTCAAGAATCCTTAAGCCAAAAAATTTCAGACTTCAAAGGCCATGTCAGTAGACTATTCTGAGGTAGCCATTCGATTTTTGTGCGCATACGTAATTAGGGGGCGGAGCAACAAAAACAGGGCATTTTCTCTGCAGCCGTACATCCTATCAAGCTGAAACTTGGCATGTAGCATCCACTCGCCATTCTACAAGTCTACTTCTAAGGACATTTGGATACATCGAAATTTGTGATCGCCATCGGCCAATAAGCATTCAGCAGGCCATTTGACAGGCTTTACATTGACCAATCATGATGAAACTTGACTGGTGTCTATATGTAGCCACTTTCTAACAACCAGTCGAGATTCAAAAGATTTGACCACTGGGGGGCGCAATTTCAAAAATTTACATATTATTACATGTTATTACAGTATTATTACAATTTCCACCTACATCCTATTATAATACAGTGTGACAAACAATTTTGCCTATACATGTTTATTAAAAAATCTGTATCTTTTTTTGTAATAGATAAATGTTTGAAAACCCTACTTTTCGAACTAGTCTCTGGATTTTGATCCAATCTTGTCAAAGTTGGTCTAGAACAATTCTTTGGCATATGTACGTAAATAACTATCAAAAACATTTTGAGTTTTCTACTCAGGGTCATGTGAATTAATCACCAAATTCCTGCATACGTGGCACTGTTAGCTTGGTTAGCTATAACCCAACAGTCATTGGTCAGATCATGTTCAAACTTTGAGTATTTATACAAATTGAGATTCTAATGGAGTATGCCAAGTTTGGTCCAGATTGGCCTTTGGGGGTGCTTCAGGACTCAAAAACACTGAAAAATCAATAAAAATGCTATTACACTGTTATTACAAGGCCCACGTATAAACAATTGGTGCCATGTGACTCAGTCCACTAAGATGAACAACTTTCTAATTACATGTTATGTCAAAAATTGCACTGCTTGTTTTTTATTTTGACTTATTCATTCAAAGATTTCACGATACAAAGACTCACTATACAAAGGCTTGAGGCCTTTCTAGGCCTAATATAATAAAAGGCTTGAGGCCTTTTTAGGCCTAATGGGCGAAACAAAAAGCTTGAGGCCTTTTTAGGCCTAATGGCCTAAACCAGAAGCTTGAGGCCTTTTTAGGCCTAATGGGCTAAACCTGCAGAAGGGCCCATGCTGCTGTTGCGTGCTTGAACCCGCTCATTGCCGCTTGCGGCTATATTGGTGATTATAATCGCTCGAGTATAATCACAAATTTCTCCGTAGAGCCCAAACCATAAGTCCCAGGTCCACCAAACTTGGAGTTTATGTTCATGAGGAGACTCTGACCTCCTATGACAACAATCACCCCAGTTGGCCAATGGGGGGCGCTACAGCATATATACAAACTTTTACCCATATTTTGAACACATTATTGCCTGTAACTTTTGAACAGAGTGACATAGAGACAAAATTCTTTTTTCTCCTGATTCCTTGGGACCTGCTTTTTGGTACCAAATGATTCAGCAGAGAATGAAACTCAATAATTATCAAAAAAACTTTGACATTTGTAAACAATATGGCCGCCATAAGCAAACAAACCCTTCTGGATTAGTACATAATTGACTTAATGGACTAGAACTCATAAACGCTTTTTCTGATTCTCACAAAACTTCATACACATCTGTAAGACCCTATACAGGTCATCAGGCACACCACAACACGAAGACAAAAATTCCACCAGTTGGCCATAGGGGGGAGCAATTCCAAATGTTCTTTGTTTTCAACACATTTTTTGCTTTAACTTAAGATCAAAGTGGCCTGGACATCAAATTCTTTTTTCACCTCATGCTTTGGGCATTCTTAATACGTCAGACCACAAAAACGTTTCATTGCTTATTCATATGTTTAGCTAATTTGCATAATGAGCAAACATTCCTTTGCGATCTAGTCTTTGAATTCTTCACTGATCCTCATTACGCTAGTGTCACATTATTTAGAAGAGAGGATTCTGCAATAATTATCGAAAACATTTGGATATCCTCAAACAATATGGTCGGCACAAGCTAACAAATCCTTCTGGACTGGAGATGAACTTAAACACATAAAACTCAGCAATTCACTGAATTCACTGCCTGATGCCTTAGACATTGTTTCACAATGGTTTTGGTCTAAAACCTTTTCTTTTAAAACCATTCTGGATACATGCAGGGAGTTGTGAGGCAAAATAGGCCCTAAAAAATGTATGATTTCAGATTTTCCACTATTTTTCCATCATCAACATTTGTTACAAAACTCAGAAGATACGTGTGAGTATTAAATAAAATGTGTATTTTTGTGTTGTAGTCATGGCGACCCCCTGGTTCCTATCACCACCACTGTAAAGAAAGTCTCTACAATCAACCATTTCACACCAACCCACTCTGAATGACACTGCATCGATTCAATTATGTAGAATTTTTTGAAAAAATTGTGGATTTTCCCTTCAATATATAGCACGCTAAAGAGGCCTAAACCGCTCTACCTAATATTAATATATATAAATTATATATAATACATTAATATTCAGTTTTAGGCTTTGGAGTATTTACTTAAATATATATGTAAATTAAGTGAAGTGTACATTGTTTACAGAGATGGAAAGTTACATTTTCCTTCATTACTGTACTTGAGTACACTTTTCACTGTAACTGTACCCTTTTGCGTAGAATTAATTCATAGTACTTTTACTTTTAAATGAGTTCATTTGCAATACATTATATTTACTAAATTTGTAATAATGTTAGAGTAAAAACAAATGTGTTTCAGCTCATAAACCAATCATACGGAAGCATATCAGTAGCAAAATTGTAATGAAAATGTAATATGCAAAATTACTTTATATTTGTATGTTTGAATTTAAATATATGCAATGTTGGGCTCAAAATGAAAATTCAAATTCAACTTTACCATTTTAATTTGCCATTTTGTAGTCATACCTGATTCCAGTCTCAGCTGAGGTTCTATCCAGATTTTGACCATCTATAAGAAATACAGTATCTGTGACATAGTCGACTGATATGGAGTTCATATTCACTTTAGGTTGTGGAGAACAGTGTAATGGTGTAATTATAGTGTACATTTGCATTTGTAATCTGAGCTGTAGAAATACACAGTATTGTTACAGGCTGAGACTGAAAGAGAAAAGAGTTAAAGAAACTGTGTTCCCTGTATATATTTTGTACTTAAACAATGATTTTGGACAGAGTGCTGTTGTGTTAACTGTGTGAAGAGTTTTGAAAAAGAGAACTCAGTACTGAAAATGCTTGTTAGCACACTCTCAAAAAAAGGTATGAAGCTGTCACAGTTTTGGTTTCCTCAAAGGTACATCTTCAGTAGTTAGGGAACATAATTGTACCATAATCCATTGCAATCATATTTTTTAACTTGACTCTATGCACCTTGTCTTGTCTCCAGGTTTTTCATTTTATCGAGAAAAACATATTTAAAGTACACTGTTAGACCTTCAGACCACTGTTGTACCTTTGAGGGAACATTTACATTATTTGTACCTTGATGAACAAAATTGTACCTGCACAGAACCTTTTTTCTAAATGCAAATGAAAAAAAAAGAAATATATGCAGTGAGAGGAAACAAGATCTCAGACACTTTGGTTTATGTAATTTAATAAACTTCCATCTTTTGACTCTATATAAAAAAAAGTGTATATTCTTAAGCATAAACAAAGATAAGTTTACAAAACTAAATTGATAGAGAAAATGATACAATCATTATGTTAACCCACTCATGACCAACACCAACATTTAGAATGATGAGAAAAAATGCTACAAAACTTGTTCTAATTGGTCTAAACCTTGGAGGAACATTTTTACAGTGTCCATTTGAATTTCCATACTTTAAAGCACAAGCAAATTTGTATTTTCTATTGTTTTGTTTCAAAAGACTAGTTTGATATGATCAATTAAGCAATGAAACCTCAAAATATAGTATGATTAATTTGAAACAAAATTACAGATTTGTAGTCAGATGAGGTCAGAGAATATTTGGATCAAAGGAAATAAAAACATCTGTTATGTACATTAATAGGTTAAAATATACCTACATGTAAATATTAAAATAAAAAAAATAAATCAAGTTCTCCATATTACATCTCTACTGTATATAAATAAAAATATAAATATACTCTTGCAACCTGGTGTCATTAGAAATGATGGGGTGTTATTTTTTAAACCTGCCCCAAACCTTAAAACATTAACATCACACGCTTCAGAAAGAGAGAGAGAGAGAGAGAGAGAGAGAGAGAGAGAGAGAAAGAGAGAGGGAGAGAGAGAGAGAGAGAGAGAGAGAGATGTGGAGAGGACGTTAAGAATGGCTTTGCTGGGGAAACATCTCTGTGTCTGTCTACATTTTTATTTTCTGTTACAAGCAGTGTTTTTACTTCTTTGCTACTGTTTTGTTTTTTTGATTTTGTCAGTGATGAATGCTGAATACCTGCAGTTTTGCTGATGTATTGATGATGAGTGCGAGTGAGTGATTATCTTCTTACAAAAAAACAAAAAAAAAGGAAAAACTGTACATTTTACAGGATTTATTAAAATAAATTGCCGGAAGAGACCCCAAAGCAGTCCTACAATGAACTGGGCTGAGCCTCAGATCTTTACATGCTCAGACATCCCTGGTCAGAATAACTTTGGATTGACATCCAGGACCCAAACTGCCAGCATATCCCTGTGGACGTCACACCACTGTACTCTATGTAGGTGTGGATGGACTGTTCTTGCTGACGTGGTGTGACTGACATTCTCAGACACCAGAGGAACAGCTGCTCTTCTGAATAACAGTGTTAATTTATTTAGCCAACCTTTCTTATTTATTTACTCACTTACTTACTTTCTTACTTATTTACTTATCTACTTACTTACTTGATCTCTCTTGATCTTTGAAATGCAGGACATTTGATTCTATTAATTTTCCTGTCACTAAGTGCCCCATGGATGGTCACCCTGATCTTCTTGTTTTTAAACAACTTAGAGTCAACTTAGACTTTGAGGGTCAGATTCATAAACCGTACTGTCAGATTTACCGTGTTGTTATTCATAAACAAACATTAGCGTGGCCAATTTTATCTCATTTACATGCACCGATAGCGATTCATAACATGACACAATCCCCCAAAAATGATGCCTGAACCACTCTGACGACAGCAGGATTTCAGATGGGCAGATTTAACTAGTGCTGAACTTAAAACAGCCTCTTCTTCCTGCAGCAGATTACGTGTTTGGTGAATCCCTCCTGTGTGTGGAAAGCAGGTTTAGTTTGGAACCAAAACCCACATGTTGAGATTCTAATTACATGGTCAAATTGATTTTGCTGCAAGCAGTTTTAGTCTTCAACCCTATTTTTCAATTTACAATGGATTTTACAAGTAAATTTACAATTTACACATTTTAATGTGTTACTGGTTTTAAATAATAAATAATTAATTTTTCATATCAAGAATTAAATTTGCTGAGTCAAAATGTAGCATTTAATAGTTAATTTTATTTTCACAGGGGCAAATTGAATTCCTGATATAAAAAATTTTATATTTACAAGTTAAAATTTTAATGTGTGTAAACTGAATTCCTGATATCAACAAAATAGGAAAAAAAAAGCTAAAACGGCTAATTGTGTGGGGGAAAAAAGGCCACATGTTAAGCTTTAATTCATGTTAGCAAAAATCGTTACTCCAGTTATAATGAATCAGAAAAAAAGATTTGAATTGAAATCTTACATGCTAAAATATAATTCCTACAATTCAAAATTGAATTGATATTTTTATAATTTATGTTTAATTCGAATTTTATACGTTTTTTTTTCTAGTATCAACTGATCAATCACTTTGTTTCCTGATTAAAGTTAAAAGCATATTTACTGAACAATTTACTATTATTTGTCAGCATTTCGTCCCTTAGAATTTGTAGCTCTGTTTCTGAGAATTTTGGTTTTCTTCGTTTCTTTGTTTCTGTTTCATTCATCGTCTACATTTAGTCCCCCCAACCAGAGCTTCACCTGCCAGGTCTTTAATATGCATGACCTTATTTAAATGTGAGTTTTAATTGGCTCTTAATCGAGACTTGCTCCTTATAACGTCATAATACTATCATTCTGAAAACAATTAAGGAGATCTTCAAGCATGAAGACCAGTTCTACTTTACATTTGTATAAATTAAGAATTATGTTGTCAAATTTTTTTAAATAAAGCAGTAATTTCTAGACAGTAACATATTCTTTAAACGTCACAGTGAGGCTGTTTGCAGTTATGTCTGTGATTATTATATTCCCACAAAAAGGCGTGAAGCTCGGAACTGGTTCAGATTCCAGCTCCTCCTCTGTATGTTCTGGCCGAGGCTCCACCTCTTTCTCAGATGTTTTAGAGTATCTGTTTACTTGATAGTTTGTAATTGAATCGATCTCTTTTTTTGACTGTGAACAACTCAGGTCCTTGGGCTTGTCCGGGTGGTCAGAAAATTCAAACCTGTGTCCATTAAGGTGTGTGTCATTGATTTGACAATTACTTGTCCCTGAGTTTGATGCACTTATAATCTGAAAACTCAAGAACCTTTTGGTCTCACCTTCCCACTCACTGTCTGGTTGTGAGTAGTGCCGTTTGTGGCCACTCCTTTGATCAGAATAAAGAAGGACGCCCTTTTCCGAAGGCCTTGGGGCCAGGCTGGACTTGACCGTCAACTGCGATGGTTGATCAGGTTGATTAGGTGCTGAATTGCATAATTCCTTCCCTTTGTTTGTAATACAATGATTCACAGCAGAGTGGAACAATCCATTTGTAAATCCACATGTGGGAAGGTTAGCCTCAATTTTGCTGTCCTTTTTACAATCATTATCAAGGCTGTGCTTCTTAGAGTACCAATTCATTTCCACTGCACTATCTGTGAATTTTAATGGACTCTGTAGCAGCTGCTTTACCCCCAAATCTGCTTCCTCATTTTTAATCTCGGCTGCCTGGCTGCTATTTTCTGCATATTTGCTCATGACGATGACTATTCGACCATTTATATTCTTGTTCTTCACAATCTTCAGCTTGCTGCTTATTCCATTGGCAGGGGCTTCCTTGGCAACAAGATTGCAGCCAAGTTTTGGCTTCTTACCACTACTGAAGTTAGCTGGAAGTTTCTTTATGGTGATGTCTTTTACTTTGCTGAGGCATTCAGAGTCCTCATCTTGAACCCATTTCTGCTGCAGGGCCTGAGGAATGTTCCAGCCTTCTTCAGCTGCCTCCATCTCTTCTACATTCTGGTATATTTTGGGGTCAGGCTGTTTTTCAGTGTTCTGCTGCATCCGTGCAGTTTCAAGACAGCTGTTATCATCCTGTGATGCTTCCTGCAGGCCAGAGAGGATGCTGGATCTATGAGTAAATGATGGGACCTAAAACGAAACAATCATTGAACTGCTGTTCAGATACACTGGCCTAAACACAAATAAGGTGCATTTCAGTCGCCCTAATAATTTCCTGCAAACTACACAGGGTATTTAACATTTAAAGGGAGATTCCAGACAACGGAGTGAAAATGTTCTGCTTGAGGGGAACTTTGCAGGGAGTAAAGTTTATTTATTTTTATAGCACTTTTTACAACAGATGTTATCACTTTACAGGAAAATTAATTTCTTTACAGGAAAAAATTAATAACAGTTTATTCATTAAGCAGAAAGTTGACAGGAAAGTTTTACCAATACCCATCACTTATGTATTTATTAATAGCAAAATGTAAATAAATATGAATAAAAAGAAAATGCAATGATTTGCAAACCTCATAGATCCATATTTTATTCACAATAGAACATAGAAAACATATCACATGTTGAAAGTGAGACATTTTACCATTTCATGAAAAACATTAACTCATTTAGAACTTGATGGCAGCAACACATCTCAAAAAACCTGGGACAGGGGCAACAAAAGGCTGGAAAAGTAAGTGATACTATTAAAAAAAACAGCTGGAGGAGCAATTTGCAACTAACTCACATGACATGGTATTAAAAGAGCATTTTTGAGTAGCAGAGTCTCTCAGAAGCAAAGATGGGCAGAGGTTCAACAATCTGCAAAAACTGCATCTAAAAATGGTGAAAAATGTTCCTCGATGTAAAATTGCAAAAATTTTGGATATCCCATCATCTACAGTGCATAATATCATCAAAAGATTTAGAGAATCTGGAGAAATCCCTGTACGCAAGGGACAAGGCCGACGGTCAATATTGGATGCTCATCCAATCAAAATTTGGAATTCCTTTTGGAAACCACAGACGCCGTGTCCTGCAGACTCAAGAGGAGAGGGACCATCCAGCTTGTTATCAGCACACAGCTCAAAAGCCTGCATCTCTGATGGTATGGGGTTGCATTAGTGCCCCTGGCATGGACAGCTTACACATCTGGAAAGGCACTATCAATGCTGAAGAGTATATAGATGTTCTAGAACAACATATGCTCCCATCCAGGCAACGTCATTTTCGGGGAAGGCCTTGCATATTTCAGCAAGACAATGCTAAACCACATACTGCATTCATCATGACAGCATGGCTTCGCAGAAGAAGAGTCCAGGTGCTGAACTGGCCTGCCTGCAATGCAGACCTTTCACCAGTAGAAAACATTTGGCGCATCATGAAATGAAAAATCCGGCAAAGAAGACCCAGGACTGTTGAGCAGCTAGAATTCTACATCAGACAAGAATGGGACAACTTTTCTCTCCCAAAACTTCAGCAACTTGTCTCCTCCCTTGCCAGACGTTTACAGACTGTTGTTAAAAGAAGAGGGTATGCTACACAGTGGTAGACACGGCCCAACTTTTTTGAGATGCATTGCTGCCATCAAGTTCTAAAAGAGTTAATGTTTTTCATGAAATGGTAAAATGTCTCACTTTCAACATCTGATATGTGTTCTATGTTCTATTGTGAATAAAATATGGGTCTATGAAATTTGCAAATCATTGCATTCTGTTGTTTTTTTTACATTTAGGTTGTATTTTTGATAAATGTTTTTTCCCTGTCTTCGGTGTAAATTTTCAAACATGGGCTTTTTCTCTAGGATAATATATTAGTCAACAAATGTGTCAAAGTGATTTAATCATCTGCAGTTCACTCATCTAGAGTTCACCCACAAGCATGTCACTGAGCATGACTGCTGTACAAACCCAATTCAGAAAAAGTTGTAAACCTGTGTTTAAATGAAAACAGTATAAAGACAAGATATTTGAGGTTTTCTCTTATCATATTTAAATTTTCACATTCCAAATAAGTTGGGACCAGGCAATTAATGCGTCATAAGAGAGTGCTGGAGCTAGATTGGCCTGTCTGTCTCTTACTGAAAATGTGTGGCACTTTATGAAGCAAATGATATAACAATAAAGTTAAGTTTGCACAGCTGAAGACTTGTAACTAAAGAAAGGCAAAAAATCTGCTTTCAAAACTGGATCAGTTTGTGTCTTCAATGCCCAAAATGATTATTAAGTGCTTTTGAAAGGTGATATAACACAGCAGTAAACATGCTTCTGTCCCAACATTTTTAGAATGTATTACAGGTATCATATTTGTAATGAGTTATTTAATGAATTATTTACATTTTCTATTAATATTAGCCCATTTAACAATGTGCTGCACTACAATCCCCAGCATGCACTGCAATATAATGTACACTCTGACCCCCCTTCCCCAATTATGGGATGACAGTTATACCACAAAAAGAAAAGATGCCAGTTGTCTAGTTCAAGCAAATGGGACATTTAAAAAGGTGCAACAGTTCTTTAACAGTTATCTGTATTATCTGTAGCTAATGTAGCCATGTATATATGTATAATTTCTCAGTTTCATCAAATGTTGAAACTGAGAAATTTTATGCTTTATTGAAAAAAAAATGCATTTTGATGTCAACAACACATTCCAAAAAAGTTGTGACAGGGGCAACAAAAAGCCGGTGAAGTTGTGTAATGCAAAAAAAAACACCTAGTGGTTGATTGGGAACAGGTCAGTAACACGATTGGGTATAAAAAAACATCCCAGAGAGGCTGAGTCTTTCAGAAATAAAGATGGGGAGGGGTTCACCACTCTGTGAAAGACTGCATGATCAAGTAGTGCAACAATTCAAGAAATTCTTTTTAGAAATCATGGACACTCCGGGCTAAAGACCACTTGTTATCAGTGCACAGTTCAAAAGCCAGTATTCATCATGGAATAGGGGTGAATTAGTGCACATGGCATGGGTGACTGGCAAATCTGTGAAGGCACCATTAATTCTGAACGATACATACATGTTTTGCTAACATATGCTGCCATACAGACGACCTGCTGTCTAGACCTGCCATCACTGAAAACATTTGGCGCATTATGAAATAAAACATGTTGAGCAGCTGAAATCCCATATCAAACAAGAATGGGAAAACGTTTCACTTTCAAAACTACAGCAGTGTCTTCTCAGTTCCCAAACACTCATAGAGTGTTGTTAAAAGAAGAGGTGATGAAACACAGTGGTAACATGCCAACTTTTTTTGGAACGTGTTGTCGGAATCAAATTCAAAATGGGCATATATTTTTCAAAAAACAATACAATTTCTCAGTTTCAACATTTGATATGTTATCTTTGTAGTATTTCCTTTAAAAATATGGTTTACATATTTGTAAATCATTGCATTCTTTTTTTATTTACATTCTGCACAGCGTCCCACCTTTTTTGGAAATGGGGTTGTATATAAACATTTTGAACATAGCTGCTATTTGTGATCGTAATGATTATTTTCAGTAATTTCAATATAGCCCCACCCCCCGCTCATGGTTATAATGGACTATTACATGCTGTTATGTGATGACTCAATTGTGTAAAGACAGACTGGTATGAATAAGCCATTAAAGTGATAATCTACATTATGGAGAGGAGGTTTACTGTGTGATTTTTTTTTTTAGTAGACCACTTATGCCACTCAGGAACCCAGAGCCTAAATTATTTAAAAATGTGTGATCAGGGGCCTCATTCTTGTCTTTTGCATAGGGCCCCAGAATCACTAAATCCACCCCTGTATACAGCACCCTTTTATAGAACATATGCTTACTGAGTACAGCATACTACTCTGAGTCATACTTGTGTATTATTTGTCAGTTATACTCCTCAAATTTCACCCCCAATAGATAACTTTTCTCTCTGCCTGCACTGCAGATATTTGGCCACAAAACAGAAGTTAATGTTTTGGGAGTGAACTGCAATATAGCTACAGTGTAATACACTATTTCTTACCGGCTTGAGATGTTTTGGTTTTTGATGTCTTTTCTGATAACCCATCATCTGCTCCCAATGCTCCCTGCAGAAGAAGAAAAAAGTGAGGTTCTAATCAAGTAAAGTCAAGTCAAGTCAAAGTTCATTTATATAGCGCTTTTTACAACAGGTGTTGTCACAAAGCAGCTTTACAGTAAAATCTGGGTCCAAGCCCCCATAAGCAAGCCAATGGCAACAGTGGCAAGGAAAAACTCCCCAAGAGCAAGAGGAAGAAACCTTGAGAGGAATTAAGACTCAAAAGGGGAACCCATCCTCCTCTGGTCGACAAATCAGACTTGGTCTACTATTACAGTGATATAAACTGTCTAAGCCTATTAAATTATTGTTGATAACATTACTGTTATGAAGACATGAAGGTACATGTTTATCTGGCTGGAGCACCTTTATGTTAAAGCATGAAGAGCTTAGCAACTTTCAATGTGGCAATGTCATAGGATGCCACCTTTCAAACAGGTTAGCCCGTCACCTTTCTGCCCTGCTCTAGCAGTGATGGTCAACTGTAAGTATACTTGCAAGGAAGAGACTACTTTGTGGTACTTGTAGCATTTGAATTAAGGTAAAAACAGATTATTTTATTCAGGAATAGCAATGAGAGGCAAAGACTAGTTGCCTATCTGGATTCAAGAGCTCTAAAATTTAAAGAACTAGTACTAACTGGACTCCCAAAAAAGACAATCAAACAGCTTCAACTAATTCTAAATGCAGCTGCCAAAGTCTCACTAGGAGTAAAAGAAGGCACCCCCCCCCCTTTATATTTAGCCTCAGCTTACCTGTTAGCCTGATCTAAGCCCTTGCTGTGGCCATTAGCTCAGCCGCTAACTTTACCCTAGCTTACTGTCTCTTTTTTGTTAGAATTTGGCTTTAGTTCTAGCCTTTGTCATTTTCTTTTGTTTGTAGCCTTTAGTCTTTGCCTTCTGCCTTAGTTATTGTTTTGCTTTGTTGCCTTCATATCTTTGCTGATGTTTAACTTTTCTAAGTTTTTCTGGTTTTCCTGCTGTTTACTTTGCGTGTGGTGATATATTGTGAATAAACACTGTACAAGTATCTGATATTCAAACTACTTGAGTTCTAAACTACCTCTGGAAGCAATGTCAGTGTCAGAACTGTCCATCGGGAGCTTCAGGGATTGGAGTTCTATTTTGGGCCCCTTAGTTCCACAATCTTAATGCTATAGCATCCAGTCACGTTCTAGAGAACTGTGTACTTCCAGCTTTGTGGAACAGTTTGGGGAAGGCACTTTCCTGTTACACCATCAAAAATCCCCTATGCAAAAAGCAACCTTTATAAAGAAGTTGTTTGATGTCTTCATTGTGGAAGAAAGAAAGTAACTGGCCTCACCTCCACCTCATCTAACATCTTTTGGATGAACATGAAAGCCGACTGCAAGCCAGGCCTTTTCCCCAAAATCGTTGCTCAACTTAATAATTTCTCTTAACTATTGAATAAAAAAATGAAACATAGTAATACTAACATTCTGATCTACTCTCAAGAAATGCTTGAATTTTGGAAACAATGAACATCAACAAAGAAGTAAAACTCAGTTAAGCCATCCTGGAAAATCAAATCCACAATCAGCAGATTTTATTTAAAATTCCAGTTGTTTTAAACCTGTGGGCTATGGCAGTTTTTTTTTTAATGCAAAAATTTGTTATATTACACATTTAACCAAACGTAATTTTACATTTGACAAATATGTTGATTATTGCAAAATTGAAACATTATATTTAAATCAGTGGCATACAGGTGATGGGAGATGGCACGGAGGTTCTTGGTGGCATGGACCCCTGCGGCAGAAATGGCTCTTCAGTACATGAAATGTAACCTCACTGGGGGAGAAGGAGCCAGAGCTTGTGCGGACGGTTAAGAGGTAGCAACTAGATATAGTTGGGCTCACCTCCACCCACAGTGTTGGCTCTGGAACCAAACTCCTTAATAGAGGGATGATTGGGAAGAACGGCCTGCTCAATCTTAATTGTTATTGGACTTATGTGCTAGGCATGGATTGTCCATAACAAACACCAAGTTCAATCACAGGGATTTTCATAAGTGTATGTGGTACCAGAGCTCCTTGGGTCAAAGGTCAACGATCAACTTTGTTGTTGTTTCATCTGACTTGGGACCATATGTTCTGAACACTCGGGTGAAGAGAGGTGCTGATCAGTTGGCTTCAAGGTGGTTCTGGGCAATTATCCGGCGACTCAGAAGCGGTCAGGGTGGCTTTGCCCAGGCTGTATTTGGTGGGGGTAGAGAAACTCTGAGTTCAAATGAGGATATTGTCAGTCACTGGAAGGAGCACTTTGAGGAACTCCTTAATTTGAGTCATGCCTCCCTTACAGGAGCCAGGACCAGAGGCTTCTGGCCCAGAAATGCTTGAGGCTCTGGATGTTGTGGGGCTGTTGTGGCCTTGGACTGGCAGACCAGGGTGTTGGCCCCTATTTTTAAGAAAGGGGGCCGGAGTATGTGTGCCAACTACCAGGGTATGACACTGCACAGCCTCCCTGGGAAAGTTTATGCTGAGGTGCTGGAAAGGAGACTCTGGCGAAGAGTTGAACCTCAGACTTAGGAGGAACAATGCAGATTCCATCCTTGCCATGGAACAATGGACCAGCTTTTCACCCTCTCACAGATTGTTGAGAGAGCATGGGAGTTTGCCAACCCAGTCTATATTGGAGAAGGCTTATGACCATGTTCCCCAAAATATCCTGCGGAGGGGTCCTCCAGGAGCATGGGGTGCCGAAGCCAATACTCTGGGCCATTCAATCTCTGTACACCCGGAGTGAGAGTTGTGTCCATATATGCAGCATTGTTCCTACAAAGCGCTGCAGAAAATACCCCAACCAGAAACCTTGGATAAACAGTGAAGTTCGGTCCATGCTACGTGCTCGCTATGCATGCTACATTTCTTTCAGGCAACACTGAAGACTACAAAAGGTCCAGATATGATCTGCGTAGATCTATCAGAGGCCAAGAGACGGTACAGGCTGAAGCTGGAGGGCTAATACACCACCGCAGACTCCCGGCGCATGTGGCAAGGACTGCAACACATCACCAACTACCAACAGACGAGCAGGGTGGTCACAACCAGCCACACTACACTACCTGACGAGCTGAATGAGTTCTATGCTCGCTTTGAGGCCCTCACCCCTGGCCGACTGAGAGACGCTATGGCCAAGGAGAGCATACAGAACACATTGTTCACTGTGACATCAGTGGATGTGTGCAGGTCCTTAAAGAGAATAAACCCACAGAGAGCAGCCAGCCCAGACAACATCCCCGGGCGTGCACTCAGGGTTTGCTCGTCAGAACTGGCTGACGTGTTTATGGACATATTCAGTCTGTCCCTCACGCAAGCTTCTGTGCCACCCTGCTTCAAGACCACCACCATCGTGCCCCTCCCAAAGAAAAGCGCTGTGACCTGCCTAAATGACTATCACCCTGTTGCACACACCCCAATCGTGATGAAGTGGTTTGAGAGAATAGTCATGACTCATATCCAGAAGACCATTCCGAACACTATAGATCCTCTCCAGTTTGCATACCGTCGGAACCGGTCCACAGACGACGCAGTCAACATTGCCTTTCACGCAGCCCTCACACACGTGGAGGGCAAGGACACGTAGGTCAGAATGCTATTTATTGACTACAGCTCAGCATTCCACACGGTCATCCCACACAAACTCTCAGAAAAGCTCCTCACCCTCGGACTGACACCCGCCCTCTGCAACTGGGTGCTGAACTTTCTAACAGACAGACCCCAGTCAGTCAGAGTCGGCAGCCGCACATCCAGCACAAGAACAGTGAGCACAGGGGTCCCCCAGGGCTGTGTGCTGAGCCCCCTTCTGTACACGCTCTTCACGTATGACTGCGTGGCCTCCCAGAACAACACCAGCATCAAGTTTGCTGATGACACTACAGTCATTGGACTGATAACTGGTGGGGATGAGGCAGCGTACAGGAAGGAGGTGGCTGAGCTGGTGGCCTGGTGTCATGACAACAATCTTTCGTTGAATACAGACACGACCAAGGAAATGATTGTTGATTCAAGGAGTAAGCGGGAGCTGCACACACCTCTGTACGTAGGTGAGACAGAGGTGGGGAGGGTGAAAACCTTCAAATTCCTTGGCATCCACATCAGTGAGGATCTCACCTGGTCTCACAATACACACATCATCATCAGGAAGTCCCAGCAGCGACTGTACTTTCTGAGAAGGCTGAGGAAATTTGGCCATACCAGCTCCATCACGGTCTGGTATGGAAACTGCACTGCTCAGGACAGAAAGGCTCTCCAGCGTGTGATCAAAACTGCACAGTCCATCTCAGGAGCAGCCTTCCCCTCACTACAGGACATTTACCACACCAGGGTCATCAGGAGGGCCCACAACATAATCAGGGACAGTACACACCCCCAGCACAGACTCTTCACATTTCTACCTTCGGGCAGATGCTACAGGAGTGTGAAGTCCAGGACTACAAGACTGACGAACAGTTTCTATTCACAGGCCATCCGGCTTGTGAACACCTCACACACTACCTCTTCCCCCCTCCCACTCTGAACTGGTTTAACTTTTTGGCCGACCCTGCACTCAGTAACTGCACCTTACATACACTGTACTGCTGCTGTCAGAATACTATTGTTTACATCTATTACTTGCACAGAATACTACTGTTTACATCTATTACTTGCACAGAAGACTACTATTTATATCTGTTAATGCACTTTATGAACTGCTGCTCTACATACTTGCACTACGCACATGTAACTTTAATTTTCTTTCAACTTTGCACACATAACTGTACTTTACTTTTGTTTTTAGTGTTATTCTTATGTTTTCTATTTTTTTCTCTATTTTTCTATTTTTTATTCTAAGATTATATTAAGATTATATTTGGTGAATGGAGGAACAGCAAAGTAAGAATTTCATTGTACAGCGTAACTGCCTGTTTCTGCTGTGCATATGACAATAAAACTCCAGAATCTTGAATTAAGTCAAGCTCATCCAGTGCTCATTCAGTAAGATTGGGCCTTGTCTCGACTCCCGGTTGTGATATTCATGAACAGGGTGTCAAGGCATAGCCAAGGTCAGGAAGGCATTATGTGTGAGGGCCGGAGGGTGGCGTCTCTGTTATTTGCGGATGATGATGTCATTTTGGCTGGATCACATGGATGCCTCCAGTTCTCACTGGAGCGGTTTGCAGCTGAGTTTAAAGCAGTTGGTATGTACCTTCAAGTCTGAGTCCATGGTCCTAGCCTGGAAAAGGATGGCATACCCACTCCAGGTAAGGGGAAAGGACCTGCCCCAGGTGGAGGAGTTTAAGTATCTCAGGGTCTTGTGTACGAGTGATAGGAAGAGGGATCATGAGATCGGCTGCAGGCTGGGACAGGCGGCAGCAGTAATGCAGTCACTGTACTGGACTGTAGTGGTGAAGAGGGAGCTGAGCCATAAGGTGAAGCTCTCTGTTTACTGGTCGGTCTACATCCCGACCCTCATCTATGGTCATGAGTTTTGGGTAATGACCGAAAGAATGAGATTGCAAATACAAGCAGTGGAAATGAGCTTTCTTCACAGGGTGGCGAGCTACACTCTACCTGATAGGGTGAGGAGCTCAGTCATCCAGGAGGAGCTCAGAGTAGAGCTAAGGTCTTTACAAATGAAGCTTTGAAACCCAACAATTTACACCAATACTCAGAGACTAAACACAGTGAAAATGAATCTAAACACAGTGAATATGAATCTCAACACAATGAATATGTATCTAAACCTGTCGAATTGAGCTGAACTCCTCAGCTTTCTTCTCTTCAGCCTGACATCCAGCATCACAGCTGCTAAATCAAATTCTCTTCAGGAGAGTCAGAAACAAACAATCGATTAAATCCACCAAAGCTTTTGTGAACGTTTATATGGGCTGCAAGTGGCAAATGTTTGTGAATCCCTGATGCAGAGAAAGGACTGTTCTTTTCTGTTAATTCTTGTTTTGTTGATATTCAATAATAATTCAGTTTCCAGTTACCTCAGACAGAGGCATCACACTCGGCTGGTCTCCAAAACATTTTTTTCCAAGTCCACCTTCCCCCAAGACCAAGTCCAAATGAGCTCTAGACCGAGACGACACCAAGACCGCTAGTTTATGGTCTCAATACCGTATTTGAGCACTACAACGCTACATAAAACCTCAAGGGAGACGATAAAATACAAGAAAAAATACAAGGGTTGCAAATCATTAAAAACACTAACTAAATCAATAACACATTAACTAAATCAATAAAAAACTAAAATACTTATAATTGGTGCTAAAACTCAGAGAAAGCTGCTTTATAGAAGGCTTAGCTCTTTATCTTCATATACCAAACCAGCAGTAGAAACCTGGGTGTGATCTTAGACTCTGAGCTCTGTTTTATCTGCATGTAAGCACAGTCACTAAAGCAGCTTTTTATCATGTGAGAAATATCACCACAGTTCGGCCTTTTCTCTCTCGGAGCGATGCAGAGAAACTTGTTGCTGCATTTGCTCAGCAGAGTTGATCACTGTAATGATCTTCTTACTGGAGAAAACAATCCATGCTCTACAACTTGTACAGAACGCAGCAGCACGGATCCTCACACATTTACGCACTGCACTGCCTGGATCTTTTAGAGAGATTTTAAAGCTCTGCTGCTGGTTTTAAAGCTCTAAATGACCTTAAAGCTCCTGAATATCTGTCTGTTTGTGATCTTAGATCTGCAGATACTGACCTTCTACAAACACCTTCCATAAAATACAGAAAACATGGACAGACTCTTTCTGTTATTCTGCTTCTAAACTGTGGAGCTCAGTTCACCTTTTATTAGACAGTCAAGCTCACAGATCACTTTTAATAAACACAGCTCTTTAATTCAGCGCTTCATTAAAACTCTACATCTCTTCGGTGTTTGTCTTCTTAATCTGACCTGTCATTGCTTTATATGATTTTAAATAATACTCTTGACTTTTATTTATTTTGTTTTACCTTATGTTGCTGCAACTGAACAATAGCCACATCAGAAGAACTTAATTTCTTTTGTTACTGTTAAATGTGTCTGTAAACCTGTTTGTAAAGCATTTTGAAATGCCACTACTACAAAAACTTGTTATTACCATTATTAATACATGCGTGTGTGTGTGTGTTTATACTATTTCTAAACATTTGCTTCTTATCAGTGAATTCAGTTACTATAAAGTGCACTTATTGCTGACTCAGGTGTTCAATTACTCAGAAATAGCTTGTATAATCTCCATAGAAAAGTGTTCATCAATAGAATGGGATGCTCTGGAGCAGCCACATGTGAGCCTAAGGTCACTATGTCCAATACCAAGCATGGGCTAGAGGTGTATAAAGCCCAGCATTGGGCTGTGGAGCAGTGGAACTGCGTTCTCTGGAGTGATGGAGCTCCATCCAATACCTTGGTGATGAGTTGGAGTGATCCAGAACTAATCATCCAACATCAGTACCTGACCTCACTAATGCTCAATCAAATCCTCACAGCAATGTTCCAACATCTAATGTAAAGCCTTCCCAGAAGAGTAGAAGCAGTTCCTGCAGCAAAGGAGGACTAGTTCAACATCAGTACCGGACTAGTTCTCCTTTGCTGCAGGAACACCCTCTACTCTATTAATAGTGAGTTTATATAAATTCACTATTAATACCCTTAATTTCAGAAGAAACACTGGAGGGGGAGTCACGTGACGCCATACATGGGCTTGGTTGTGGCCAGCTGGAGCTCTTGACACAACATCCCCTTTTCCCGTTTTTTTTTAGTTTGGTCCCACTTTGTTGTTACTAACTGACTGATATGACCGCTATTCATGTCTTCAAGTAAGAAGCAGCTGAATTTCGTCCCCAAATGTGTCTCCTACAAAGAAGAAAACCGATTCACCTCTTCCTCAGATCAACATGGCGGATCCCCTTGTGCGGCTAGAGCAGACGATCATGGCTGAGGGGGAATATGCAACCCACATGTCTACGATTCAAAGCATGTGTTCGAAGCTTGACTACGTTATGGGTGAGCAAAGAGAGCAGAAGAAACTTCTCTCAGAGCATTCACATCGCTTGGAAACCTCGGTCTGCTGGAGGGCGCAGAGAAAGACGACCCTATCGGTTTCATCAAGAGGCAGCTCCCGATATGGCTTCCAGTGCTGTCTAACCGGGAACTGGAAATAAAGCATGCTCATCGCATTTATTCCAGAGCCTCCACGGGTTACGGCAGGCCCTGCGCCTTCATCTTCAAGTTGCTACGCTACAATGACCGGGATCTCATCTTTAAGGAGTGCAGGCGCGGCGGCCAATTGAAGTGGAACAACGCGAACCTGAATTTCTTTCCAGATTTTTCTCCGATGACTGCCAAGAAGTGCAATGCTTTCAACACAGTGAGGAAAGCAATGAGAGACGCAAGTGTTCAGTCCTTCCTTCTGTATCTCACAGTTCTCAAAGTGATCCAGAATGGGGAAACACATCTACTGCATACTCTGGAGGACACTTGGCAGTTTCTGGACCCTGATGCAGTTTTGTCATGAAGGATGGTCAGTAAATAGACAACAACAGCTGTATACTTTGAACTGATGCTGATTCCTAATGGGTTTTTTTTCTCTCTCTCTTACTGTATAGTTTTGTACCACTCTCAGAGGGGACCGCACTCTTTTTTGTTTGGGATGTTGTTGTGGCTGAGGTCTGGCGCGTGGCTAGGTCAATGTCATTGCCATGGACCGTGAAAGGGGAGAGTTGTGGACTTGGACCCGATTGTCGTCCAGTCCGCGATAGTTCGTGTTCGCGGGGGAGGGTGACATAGTGTATTAGTTTAATTTCTGGGGTGGGATATACAGGGTGTGTAGGTGGGCAGTACACTGGTGACTTTATGACTTCAAGTTTCGTTGGGCTGTTTCTGATTTTGAAGACTATGATATTGTTTATTTTTGAATTTATTTCTAGTTTACATGGCTTTTAATTTGGTTTTGAGCTGGAACATCAATGGTCTGAATGACCCTCTTAAGCGTGCTAGTTTTTTAGATTTACTTTATAGAAAAGGAACTGATATTGTACTGATTCAGGAATCTCATTTAAGGAAGAGTTTATTCACAAATGTAACAATAAGTTTTACAGGGTCACGGCTTATGCAACAGCGATTACTGCAACTAAAGGAGTACTTGTACTGGTAAAGAGGAATTTACAGATTGAGATTTTGGACCAAGGAGGTGATGAAGAGGGAGGAATAGCACACATTGCAACAATGACAGGAAATAAGAAAGTAGCTTTTATCTCAGTCTACGCCCCTACTCCGAGAGAGCCTAGTTTTTTCCGATCTTTATCAAAATATTTGATTAATTTTTCAGATTGTGAATTGCTAGAGGGAGCAGATATGAATACTGTCTTAGATCGCGAGTTAGATTGATCTGGGATTGATGGTTCTTCTTGTCAGTTGGCGGCTAGCCTAGAGCTCAAGCAATGTACAACCGCATTATCTTTGGTAGACTTTCTCCTTTTTAATCAGTGGTCAGTGGAAGACCTGAGAGTCTTATGGGGAGTTGTAAAAGGATTCATTAGGGATAATTCTTTTGCATATGCCTCCTGGCTCCAGAAGCTACGTTGTCAGAGAATCTCGGATTTGGAAATGAAACTAGTTATACTAGAGAGATCTAATCAACACACTTTTTCGACTGAGAAGGCAGAAGAGAATTTTTCAAGATTGAGCTAAACAAACTTCTGAGAGAAAAGGCTGAATTTCTTCTCAAAAGAGTTAGGCAAAATTATTATTTTAATAGAAGTAGACTGAGCCCCCTCTTGGCATTGCAACAATGAGAAGTTTTCTAATATCACTTCAATTAGATCCCAAGACGGAACAATGCTTACCGATCCGGCACAAATTAACCATACTTTTTATAGTTTTTATTCAGATCTATATACATCAGAACACTATTCTTCTTTTTTTCGACCTTTGGATTTACCGTGACTGTCCACTGACAAGGTGTTTTATTTAGACCAAGATTTCACTCTTGCAGAGTTGCATGCCGCACTCTGTCATAAGAAAAAAGGAAAATCGCCTGGTTGGGATGGGATTCCAGCAGAATTTTATTTACATTTCTGGACTGAGCTCGGGCTGCTGCTGTTAGGTATGATTAATTATTCAATAGGTAAGGCTGAATTTCATCAGGATGTGAACATGGCGATAATATCATTATTACTTAAAAAGACAAGGACCCAACTTCCTGTGGTAATTACCGCCCAGTTTCACTTATTAGTATTTGCAAAGGTATTAACCCAATGTCTAGAAGTGATCATGCCAGCAATCATTCATTGTGACCAAACCGGTTTTATAAAATCACAATCAGCAGCTGATAACATTAGACATCTTTTACATATTATTCACTCAGCTGATACCTCTGAGTCACATTGGGCTATACTCTCGTTGGACACTATGAAAGCCTTTGATCAACTTGAGTGGCAATACTTGTGGTCCACTTTAGAACATTTTGGTTTTGGTGCTGGACTTATTGCCATGATAAAAAATGTTTTACGCAAACCCATCCACAATGGTTCTCTCAGGTAATAAATGTTCAGCACCCTTTCCGTTGAGTCGTGGCACGCACCAAGGGTGTCCTCTGTCAGCTTCCCTGTTTGCTATATTGTTAGAGCCCCTTGCCCAAGCTGTTCGCAAATTGATGCTTATCTCACCTATTAAAGGAAACCCAACATCATATTTCCTTATATGCAGATATTCTACTGTTTTTAGATAATCCAACAGATTCTGTTCCATACCTGCTTAGGTTATTTGATGATTTCGGTAAATTTTCTGGTTATAAGATAAATTGGGATAAATCAGCGTTACTGACTTTAAATTTTGAATCAGACCCAAGCTTGGTCTCAGTACCTATCCCGGTGGTTGATCATCTTCTTTGAATAATATAATCAATAAAAACTTCAATAGTATACTGAAGCAAATTAAAATTGATACCAGTAATTGGTCACAATTACCTACCTGTTTACAGGCCAGGATAGCGATGGTGAAAATGAATATTTTACATCAAATTAATTTTTTTAGTTATATGATTCCTTTACTTCCTCCCGTATAATATTGGGAGACACATTCTCAAGTTCTGTCCTCATATATTCGGAATGGCAAACGACCCCAGATAAAATTATCTACCTTGCAGAGATGCAAGTCTGACAGTGGTCTTGCGTTTGCAAATTGTAAAATATATGCCCAAGCTTTCATTCTGCGACGCTTGTCAGTTTGGTTAAATCCAAATATTTCAATCTCTTGGTGTTCAGTGGAAGAAGCTCTTATAACTCATCATAGGTTGCAAGATCTTATATTTTATAATGTTTCTATTAGGCACTGTAGACGGTACTTTGGACCTATAATATCTCAGCTCATATTTTCATGGCGTACAGCCATTACGCAATCTGACTCAAATATAAAATGGCATTATCACTCCCCACTTTTTCACAATCATAATCTACTGGTAGAGAATTCTCCATTTTACTGCACCCAATGGGAGAACCGAGTAGTTCACATTTTAGGTGATATTTTTGATGAAAACGGATTAAGGGCCTTTCAGGATATTAGAGAGCAATTTAATTTACCGAGCACCTCTTTCTTTCGGTATTTGCAACTCAAATCTGCCCTGCGGTCTTATGGACATCCCTGAGCTCTAAGTTACAACTACATCCAATGCTTAGAGTGGTTAATTCTAGTAAAAAGGCCGGTTCTGCTTCCAGTATTTATATCTTCCTACTTAAGGCTTCTTACACACCACTTGGAGTAGGCCTAGTCTGGTCTAAAGATCTTAAATTGGAGGATCAAGAGTTTTTTACAGACCGTGCTTGGGAAACCATCTATTTATCTTGAAAAAACCCAAATCACCAAATAATACATTGGAAATTCTTGCATAGATTTTACCTAACACCAGTAAGACGATTTCATATGCATCTTACTCAGTCTGCAATCTGTAATTTGTATTCCTCAGGGGAACCTGGCACTTTTCTGTATTACTTTTGGTCTTGTTCTAAGGTCCTTAATTTCTGGCATCAGGTTGCCACCGATCTTACAGTCCTGCTAGACCATGATGTTCCATGCTCAGCATCGATTTTTCTTTTAAATGATTTTTCTTTTAAATGATTTTTCTTCTCTTAATATTTCAGTTCAGCAGAAATGACTGTTAGTCTGTACTTTGACAGCTGCAAAGAAATTGTTGGTCAATCGATGGAGTCCTCCTCACTCCATCTCAAGACGGCAATGGATTTTGTCTGCGCTTGATATTATTTCTTTGGGGTTTTCAGTTGCTTGTGTACATGGTACTCAGTCAAGAACTATTAATGCTTGGAAGAAGGTGCTCCAATCAGTGGAATGTTTACTAGGCCCTTGCTAGAGTTATCTATTTGATTTTGTATTTTAGGAGAAGTCCTGTTATTTAACACACACATATATCTATGCATGCTTTTAAATGTACTGTCTGAAACACATCCTGGAGGGGGGAGGTGGGGAGGGAAAGAGGATGTTATGCGTTCTTGTGATTATATGAATGCCAACATATAAGTTAAAAGATAATAAAACAATTGTTCACAAAGAAGAAACAGTGGAGGAGCGGCGGAGTTTAGGCAGAGTTCATATCATTCTGCAAAAGCACACACATCTCTCCAGCTCTGGTTTATCGCCGCAGCCTCCCTCTTCTATAGCAGAGACATAGCAAGTGAGACAGACAGACAGAGTTACAATGAACACCACGCTGCTGGAAATCCAGCCTTGTGTCAGCTGGAGATAAGCTAGTATTTTTTTGTGTGTTTGACAATAAAATGAAAAATAGAGTCACTCTTATTGGCTTGATATTTTATGAAATTATGGTTGATAATTACAAGCAATTATTTGGCTGCCTGTTTTTAGCTTGTGTATGTTCTGAGACTCTTTTTATCAATATTCAATCATAAATCAATCAAAATGTAATCAAGCAATCAATAACACTGCATATTTTACACAAGCCTAATGGAAATTACTCTCCCTGTTTTGCTAAAAGTTTCATAGCCTATACTTTTGTCGCTATTCTTTCCAAAGTCTGTGCACATCACTGGGTCTACTGTTTTTCTCTTAGTCTGTTAGACTATGTAGTCTATTGGTGTAGTTCTGTGTCTATCAGACATTCAAAGATGTGTCTGTTATTTATTTATTTAGTACTAGCCTGTGTGAAACTGAACACCATTCACTTAAATGTGTTTAATGAAACAATACTGCCTTGAAATTTAACCCTTGCCTGAAGCTGGTTTAAAAATCTTGGTGGAAGGTATGCAGGGATGGGGGAATAGCTAAGTAGCGCGCTACTTTTTGTAGTTAGCTACAAATATTTAAAGGCTAATAGCTGTAGCCACTACAGTTTTATGAAATGTAGCTAATAGCTGTAGCGCCTACACATTTTTCTGTAGCTATAGTGATAATTTTCACTACAATTTCGCTACAGGCTTCAGACAATCTGCGCAAAATGAATCATAGAATGTAGTCGTTAACTGGGCTGGTGGCAACTGTGCAATCCTGACTGAGCCGCAGACAGCTCGAGCAAACGGGCACGCGCTGATCACCCCTTATGTAGGCTTAACTCAGGGGTCGAAATCAATGTTAGGACCGTACGACCTTAGGAGCCACAACATTTTATCTCCGTTTTACCATCTCTGTTGTAAATATGTCTCAGTATGTGCTGATGTTCTAGTACAGGCTAAAAATATAAACGAAAATGCAGACTTACTTTGCTCTGCTTTAAGCTTTAGCTCAGCTGTAGCCACTTCTCTCGCACATCAGTCAGGAAACTTTAAAATCTAAAATGTCTCTGAACGTTCAACTTTTTCCGAGGCTTAAGTCAGATTCTTATTTATCAGCTTCTTGTTCGAATTGTCCTGTTCCACCTTAAATGGTGCCTGAGGTGCCAGATTGTACTGCTGCACCATTTAAGGTGAAAAGGGACAATTCGAACGAGAAGCTGGTGAGTGACAAGTGAGTTGTTGCAGATTAAACATATGAGGAAACCAGCTGAGTGCTTATAAATAAGTCCATTCATCTCCAAATTATCAATGCTCGTCTTAAATCTTTCTCTGTGCCGTTTCGTTGTCTGCATTGATCCATGTCCAGCAGTCTGTGTGTCAGTCTTCAGCGTTATAGAGTGAGTTAGCAGTTATACATTAACTCCAGCATTTAAGACCATTTATTGCGAAAACTGTGTTAGAACTGTGTGTTATAACGATTTTACAGTAAAGGAGGATTATGTTATTTTACCTAAAAATCTAGTTCTGCTGTGGAGCCACAACAGCTCTGCAGCAGTGAAGATTATTCAGGCCTGATTCTCACCCCAAACAGAGCCAGAGTCACTGATGAGAATTTTGAGGCTAAAGTGTTGCTGAAGTTTAATAAAGACTCTGAATGTCATGTCTGTACACACACAGATCAGGCATAACATTGTGACCACCTCTATGGTCACCTCTATGGTTCTATGCTCATTGTCCATTTTATCAGCTCCACTTACTATATAGGTGCACTTTGTAGTTCTACAATTACAGACTGTAGTCCATCTGTTTCTCTGCATACTTTGTTAGCCCCCTTTTACCCTGTTCTTCAGTGGTCAGGACCCCACGGACCCTCACAGAGCAGGTACTATTTGGGTGGTGGATCATTTTCAGCACTGTAGTAACACTGACATGGTGGTGGTGTGTTAGTGTGTGTTGTGCTGGTACGAGTGGATCAGACACAGCAGTGCTGCTGGAGTTTTTAAACACTATGTCCACTCACTGTCCACTCTATTAGACGTACCTGCATTGTCGGTTCACCTTGTAGATGTAAAGCCAGAGACAACATCTCTTGCTGTACAGTATAAGCTAATCATCCTCTAGTCCTACATTGGTGGTCACAGGGTGCTGTTGACTGGATGTTTTTGGTTGGTGGACTATTCTCAGTCCAGCAGTGACACTGAGGTGTTTAAAAACTCCAGCAGCACTGTTAGTAAGTGGAGCTGATAAAATGGACAATGAGCGTTGAAACAAGGATCAAGGTCATAATGTTATGCCTGATCGGTGTATCTTGCTGAAATGTTTAAATTGGAGCAGTTTTATTTCAACAGTTGACAGTGCTTTGCATAAAACTCACTGGTTTGTATTTGGTTATTTTTGTTGATTTTTGTTAGGAAAAACCTGGAATGATTGACTTTGCCTTTAGTCTTAATTTTTGTTGGATATCACACCTTTGGTTGTTTGATTGTTGATTATTGGTTACACTTTTTGGTGATCTTTTTGTATATTTGCAGCTTTTCAATTGTATGTTTCTTTCTGGCACATGATTAAATGCAGTGTCCTGTTCACTCTTTCAGTTGGGCTTGTTTGGTGTGTCAGGTGGAGATTCACAAACGTTCTGACAATCGCGCTTTGAAAGTAGCTAAAAGGTAGTGCACTACTTTTCAAAAAGTAGCTAAAAAGTAGCCACTACTTTTTCTGGAAAAGTAGCTAAATTGTAGCTGCTACAAATTTTGGGAAAGTAGCTACAAAGTAGCTAACTACTAATTTTTTAGTAGCTATCCCAACCCTGAAGGTATGTAGGCATATGTAACATTAAAAAATCAGAGACTTTTAGTCTTGCCTTAAACAACAGGTAAATCATGTATGTAGTAGGTTTAGTGTCAGATGTGTGATTTCTAAATGATACAGCAACTGCTTTTAGTTGAAACTGTCATTAATGAAATGCAAGTAATACACAGCATTGAATTTTAAACAGGTTTAAACCATGTTAAACCCTAAACTGCAGATAAGCTAATAACAGTGCAGTGATAGTTTATGTCCAGTAGTCAAAAGTTTGAATAAAGAATTGTTTATAAAAAATATATTATTTATTATAATATATTTTTGGAATAGTAATAAAGATCATCAAGACATCTGTTAGTGTATCCTCTAAGAAATTGATATACAAGGCTAAGAAACAAAATAAAATCTAACAGTCAAATGTATGCTGTATTTCATTATTTGAAAATCAATTTTGAAAGTAGTTCCTGTATCCTAGGACGTTGTCCAAAGTGCTTCATTCTGCTTGTATGAAAAGTCGTTTCAGCTTAATCCTTATTCTGTAACACAGTTTTGTTTATTTTGCATGATAGTGTACTTTTTGCTTTTAGGTTTCATGTCTCAGTTTGTTGCACTCCTAATCCAGTAAAGCTTGGGAGTTGAGCCCACATTTATGGCTGTACTTGTTTTAACGTTATCTCTGTGCAAGATTATCTGTGTAACTGTTGCCAGCACTTTTGACAAGCAGTCTATATGTAATGAGAGGTGATACCGTAGAGCTTGCATTAAAGGGATGGACACCCAGAAAATGGCTGACTCAATGGCTTCCCTCTCTGCCAGTGTCTTTATTGTTCCTGCATAGACACATACACAATCTGTTTTAAGGTTATGTTTGTGAATACAGACCACGCCTTGGTAAGTGAGATAATGAGAGGAGGGGAACTCTGAAGAATTTTGGGCTGGAGTTCAGTAGGGCTTCTGTGGGTCACGAGAAGACCAACCCCCCTATATTAAAGATCAAGTGCAGGCGTGGACAAGGGGGAGGAGGTGGGGTGCGAAATTGTCATGAGTAGGAGGAGAGAAGGACTTGTATTTATAGTAAGCTGGAATTGAAAAGGAGGAGTTTAGGCGTGGTCTTTCCTCAAACTTCAGTTATGTCATAACAAGAACATTGCCGGTAGTTCTGTGAGGAACTAAAGTATTAAATTCGGTTAAATATGCCCTAATACTTGTCAAAAAAACAGCACTTAAGCGCTATGACTGTTATTACAGATGATGCCTGCAACAATTCCTCTCAGAAGTACATATATCTTCCTAAAATATGAAATTATTCACAAGGATTTTTTTCTGCATGACTTACTGCCAGCACAGTATAAAGCGCTGCTGGGGGTAAAGGAAGCGGGAAGGGAAAAAAGGAACAGAAAACGCAAGTTTTGGCAGATCAGTGTATCAGCAGGGAATTGTAGTCCAAACTAGCACACTGAACTTGTATGCAGTATTAATACAGCAATAATCAGTATTTTTAGAAAAAAAAAGAAATAAAAACAAAAATTTAGCTCTTAATAACAAGAAATATGTAACAAAAAATGATTTCACCTGACCTATCACATGAGAAGCTTGTTAATCAGTTATTTAGTTAAATCAGATATGCTATCCCTGCTCTAAACAATGGCCTGTTAGCCTAGGAAGCAGATAATACATGCTGTTGTCCTTTCAAAAATCTAGCCTCAATATGTTCTTTAACCTCTTTATCAGCTGCCTTTCCTGATAACTTTTGTAGATTCACAGTCACATTTTTTTTAGAAATATCAACTCTCATCAACAGTATCTATTAGGCAGCTTTAACATATTGACGCATACATGTTCAGTCTTGAAAGAGTTGATCAAATATACAAGCTTAACATAAGGAATGCATTTCTTTTAGCTAACATCTGGATTGTGCAGGAAACAATTTCAAATAAAATGCTTACTAAAAGTTTCACAGTAGGAAGGAAACGGCATGCACAGTGAAAGAACAGTGTTCATTTTAATGAAAACAAATATATTTGCCACGGCAAGACCCTTCCTGGATCGGGGCCTTGCCATGGCGGAAGGGCTTGTGTGGTCTAAGGATCTAAAGAGCCAAGTTGTCGGGAGCAATATGCTCCTGGTAGGGTCT
This sequence comes from Colossoma macropomum, assembly GCF_904425465.1. Classification (NCBI taxonomy): domain Eukaryota; kingdom Metazoa; phylum Chordata; class Actinopteri; order Characiformes; family Serrasalmidae; genus Colossoma; species Colossoma macropomum. Next base: position 71,501 of record NW_023495701.1, on the reverse strand, counting down.
CCCAGGGCGAACAGGTCTGGAGTAAAGACTAACTCGATCCAAAAACCCTCCATGAAAAACAAATATAGACGACCGTGTACCCTGCCCGGGAGAGGGTCACCGAGACCTACCCCTGGAGCCAGGCCTGGGGGTAGCATCCTACGGCAAGCGCCTGGGGGCTGGGCAGCCCACGTAACCCGGCCGGGCTCAGCCCGAAGAGGCAATGTGAGGAGACCATGTGGGCCCAAGACCCGCAAGATCCAGCATGGGGGAGCAGTGCAGTGCCATATAGGAAATGGGAGATGGCAGGGGGGCCCTTGGCGGCCTAGGCCCCTGTGCCAGAATTAAAATCGAATGCGAATTAAAATCGAATTAAAATCGCAGAGAGGAAAACTCTGACTGTTGTGTGTGCTTATGCACCAAACAACAGGTTGGAGTATTCGGCCTTCTTGGAGCGAGTGGGCGGGGTTCTGGAAAGGGCCCCCCCTACAGACTCCATAGTCTTACTGGGAGACTTCAATGCTCATGTTGGCAATGACTGGGAGACCTGGAGAGGCGTGATTGGGAAGAACGGCCTGCCCAATCTAAACCCACATGGTGAATTGTTATTGGACTTCTGTACCAGGCATGGATTATCCATAATGAACACCAAGTTCGAACACAAGGATGTTCATAAGTGTACATGGTACCAGAGCTCCTTGGGGCAAAGGTCAATGATCGACTTTGTTGTCGTTTCAGCTGACGTGGGACTATATGTTCTGGATACTCTGGTGAAGAGAGGTGCTGAGCTTTCAACTGATCACCATCTGGTCGTGAGTTAGATCAGATGGCAGGGAATATTGATGGTCAGACCCGGTATGCCCAAGGGAATAGTGGGCGTTTGCTGGGAACGACTGTCAGAGGCCCCTGTTCGGAATGATGGTAACTCCCACCTCCGGGAGAGCTTTTCTCATGTCCCAGAAGAGGTGGGGGACATGGAGTCTGAATGGACCCTGTTCAAAACCTCCATTGTGGAAGCTGCCAGGCGTAGCTGTGGCCATAAGCTTGTGGGTGCCTGTCAAGACGGTAACTCAAGAACCCCCTGGTGGACACTGGTGGTGAGGGAGGCCGTCAAGCTGAAGAAAGAGGCCTTTAGGAACTGGATGGCCCGAAGGACTCCCGACTCAGCAGATAGGTACCGACAGGCAAAAAAGGTGGCAGCGGCAATGGTGGCAGAAGCAAAATCCAGGGCGTGGGAGGAGTTTGGTGAAGCCATGGAAAAAGACTTTTGGTCGGCCTCGAGGAGGTTCTGGACAACTGTCCAGTGACTCAGGAGCGGTCGGGGTGGCTTCACCTAAGCTGTATTTGGCAGGGGTGGAGAAACTCTGACTTCAAATGAGGATATTGCCGGTCGGTGGAAGGAGCACTTTGAGAAACTCCTTAATCCGGGAGACATGCCATCTTCACAGGAGTCAGGGCCAGAGGTTTCTGGTGTGTCAAGCTCCATTTCCCCGGTGGAGGTCACTGAGGTAGTTGGCAAGCTCCTCAGTGGCAAGGCACCGGGGGTGGATGAGATTTGTCTGGAGATGCTTAAGGCTCTGGATATTGTAGGACTGTCGTGGCTGACATGCCTTTGCAATATTGCATGGACCTCGGGAACAGTACCCTTGGACTGGCAGACAGGGGTGGTGGTCCCTATTTTTAAGAAAGGGGACTGGAGGGTGTGTACCAACTACTGAGGTATCACACTGTTCAGCCTCCCTGGGAAAGTCTATGCCAAGGTGCTGGAAAGGAGACTTCGACCAATAGTTGAACGTCAGATTGAGGAGGAACAATGCAGATTCCATCCTGGCCATGGAACAATGGACCAGCTTTTCACCCTCTCACAGATTGTTGAGGGGGCATGGAAGTTTGCCAACCCAGGCAACATGTGTTCTGTGGACTTGGAGAAGGCTTACGACCGTGTTCCCTGAGATATCTTGTGGGAGGTCCCTCGGGAGTATGGGGTGCCGGGGCTACTACTCCAGGCCATTCAATCTCTGTACTCCCGGAGGGAGAGCTGTGTTCGTATACTCGGCATTAAGTCAGACTTTTTCAGTGTTAGCGTTGGGCTCTGCCAGGGTTGTGCCATGTCTCCACTCCTGTTCCTGATATTCATGGACAGGGTGTCAAGGCGTAACCAAGGTCAGGAGGGCATAATGTGTGCAGGCTGGAGGGTGGCGTCTCTGCTATTTGCAGACGATGTTGTTCTTTTGGCTGGATCACATGGATGCCTCCAGTTCTCACTAGAGCAGTTTGCAGCTGAGTGTGAAGCGGTTGGTATGCGGATCAGCACCTCCAAGTCTGAGTCCATAGTCCTAGCCCGGAAGAGGGATCATGAGATCAGCCGCAGGCTAGGACAGGCGGCAGCAATAAAGCAGTCACTGTACTGGACTGTAGTGGTGAAGACTGTTTACTGGTCGGTCTACATCCCGACCCTCATCTATGGTCATGAGCTTTGGGTAATGACCAAAAGAATGAGATCGCAAATGCAAGCAGCGGAAATGAACTTTCTTCGCAGGGTGGCGGGCTGCACTCTACATGATAGGGTGAGGAGCTCGGTCATCTGGGAGGAGCTCGGAGTAGAGCCGCTACTCCTCCACATTGAGAGGAGCCAGCTGAGGTGGTTCAGGCATCTGATCCAGATGCCCCCTGGATGCCTCCCGGTGGGGGTGTACCAGGCACAGCCTACAGGGCAAAGCCCTGGGGTCATCCTAGGACCCGCTGGTGGGATTATATCTCCAAGGTGGCCAGGGAACGGCTTGGGGTCCCTGGGAATGAGCTGGAGGAAGTTGTGGGTGACAGGGTTGTCTGGGATTCTCTGCTCTCCCAACTGCTACCATGACCCTATCTGGACTAAGCGGTTAACAATGATGATGATGATATTTTGTGGGTGCATGTTTTTTGCATGTACCTCTCCATCATAACTGTAAATAGAATTGTTTTAGGCCAAAACCTTCTCCAAACTTCAGTAATATCATGTCAGATAGCATATCAGGCAGCATATTCAAAAATATTTTACATAATAATTTTATGTGAGGAAACAGGCATTAATCTCCTCAGAGGTCTGGTTCCTATAACCACCACCTTGTGTTTCTCTATAATGGAGCATTGCACCTCAAACCACTCAGAATAATATTTACATTTAAATGATTGAATTTTGCAGGAAATCTTCTTTAACTTGTGAGCCTTAGTACAGACTCCTGTAAACAGTTAGATAATATTTTAGCTGACATTTATATTTCACAGTTTTTACATTATGCAGGAGTTAATTTGACTAAAGATTTTTTACTAAAGGATCACTGGACTTAGGATTAGTAGAAAAAAACAGCTGGCAAAGTAAAGAAATTCAGAGGTTCGTGTTTAGGGTAGAACTGCCTAACATTAAACTCATTGTGAAAAGTGAATTTGCACTGCCGTTAGCTTGGCGCTAACAAAACACAAAAAGTAAGGGGGAAGGGAGGAAATGAGCAGACTCGTCAACATGACTAGATTTCTTCACCATAATCTGTTAAACATGGCCATCATCTAAAACAGCTGGCGGAGACATGCACAAGAGCAAAGCAGGGGCATGGCCAAGGGGTGGCCAGTGCCACCATGTCATATTAAAAACCTGCTGGCCACTCTGGGGACGCGTTGTTAAAACACACATCGGTTGAGGTGCAAAGAGGGAAAGTGTGTGCAGAGCTGTAGGACATTTTTGAGCATTTTTGTTTTTTAAACAAACAAACAAAAAAAATGTAATGATGCCCCCCACTTTGAATATTTTCTTTTTTTATCAACTGTTATACACCTGGAGTGTGTTCGAGTGTGACTTTGGGTGTGACACAATCCATTACCGTGCCACACATCAACAATCTGATTGGACATCATTCAATTGATTTGCATAAAGGTTGTCCAGAAGGAGAGACAGCAGAGAAGTCAGGCTGTGCATCAACGGTCTGATGTGTCAGTTATGTGGGTATATTGGCCATCTCTCACCACATTATCTCACCTCCTGACTCACTCTGCTTGATGTAATTTGTCAAAAAAAAGGGAATCATTTTGCATTAGTTCAGTGCTCAGGTAACATACATACTGCTCAGAATTTCAGCACCCCAAACTTAAAACACCTTCCTGCATCACTGGCAACTGGCCCATGGTGTGAAGCATGTATTCCGAGTTAAAGAAAGTGAGGTGGTCAGTCATCATCAATAAAGCAGTAAGCAGAGTTGTACTACCTGCTCTGTGTGAACGGTTAAACTTATAGCGTGTATCCTCCCACAGGGCAGTTCCTGTAATAGTCTGATCACTCAGCACTCAGTAATCAGTACAGCTCGCTGTGTGTGTTAGTGTTGTGGTGTCTGAAGTTCCATGTGTTCTGTTTTTGTAGGTTTGGAATGTTTAAGTTAGGGGGCCCCTGGTCCAAAGGTCCAAGGGTCAAGGTCCCCTTCCTCTTTTAGTTCCAGAAGAATGAGACTATTTTAAGAAGGACCATATGTTTTGCTCCCTTAGTCAAAAATAACCTGCCTATATAAGCAGTAGCCTGTACTGTTCTGAAGGGGACACTTCAGAATTGGCATGGATCCCCTCTCAGGTACTTTATGTTGCTTGATATGATACTGTTTTACTTTGTAATAAACATCTTATACAAGCAAGACAGTATCATCTTCACATCATTGCTATTTAATAAACAACAAGAATTTGGCGTCACGAACTTCGGACGTGTAGTGGCTTGCTGCGTCACTGACAGCCTTCGCGCACTTACTCCCGCACCAAGCCGGCAGATAAGGTGAGTTTTCTCACATCATTGTGCGCTGGTTCGTTCGCTGGGGCTGTTGGGTGTTTGCAGTCTAGTCGCACCGTAAAGAATCATGTGTGTGTGCGTGCTATGCTGTGTTGATGTTTGGAGTATTTCTCCGTTCTAAATTTGCTTTCATTGTAAATGCCGCAATAAGGGGGAGTATAATAAGGAAAAGGAAAGCTGATGTAAAAGTGTAGAATAGCCTAATTAGTAATGATAAGGTGAGCTAAATAACACCACACGAGATTAATGAAGGTTGGGCCCTTATCTTCTTAACGGTAAGACATGTGTATATTAGTCACTGCGTGAAAGTTGGTTTGGAGAAATGGTCCGATTAGGTTAAAAAGGAAAAAAAGTGAAAAGTAACAGCCCAGGGCCCTGGGAAAATAGATTAATGGGGAAAAAAGAGGCAAAAATAAGAGAGATTACAGAAAATAGAGAAGAAAAAAGTTGAAGAGGAAGAAGCCGCAGATTTGGACTCTGGGAGGCGGTATTAGATAGGCCTAAAATCCTGGAAAATCACTAGGTGAATTTCGGTGTCAGTTCTAAGGAACTAGAGGTGTGGAATGGAAAATTCAATTGTAAAGTTCCTACTCGAACACTAGTTGATGAACGGTGTCTGAAGCAGCTTTTTATTGAATATTCACACCTCATAAAGGTAGCATAAATTTAGAAGAAAAAGAGAAAAAGGAGCGGCAGGAAAAAGCATGCAGTGGGATAAGTATGAATGAGTCAACTTTGAGGATTGAGTGTTGTTTGTGTCTTCTGTGTTCTCTGACCTTGCTGTGTCCCCACACTGTGTATGTGCGCGGAGTTTGTTTCTGTGTGTGTGCAGAGAGTTTGTTTCTGTCTGTGTGCGTGTGTGTCGTTTGTCTTGGCTGTGTTCCAGCTGAGTGAATGGCTTTAAGAATGAATAATTACATGTAAAAGGATATGAGCCACTTTGAGAGGATGTTTTTTTGATTTTGTTAAAACTTATGAGCCTTTCTTTGGGGGACATTTTTGGATCTAAAAAGACTTATGAGCCTCTTTCGAGGGGACTTTTGTAGGGGTAAATAGTATGAGCCCCCAAGAAGGACATTTCTGATTTTGGAGAGAAGTGGAGAGACCAGTGAGGATGTTTGTGTGCATGGGTAATGAAAAATTAAATAAGTATTTAAGGTGTTATTAGAGTGAAATAAACTGAAATTTCTTTATTGATGATAACTTGGTGTTTAAAGGAGGAAAACATTTGTTATAGATACAAATGACTTAAGTGCTGGCAGATAACGTGCACAAATCATATTGAATTTTGTGCATATTGTGCATATTTGTGCATATTGTGTTGTTAAAAATACCTAGTGGGTTCATTTGATACTTAATTCTGATCTGTTTCTTCCTTTATCCATGTGAGAATTGGAAGGGAAAAAGAGCAAGAGAAGAGGCAGCTGGTCAATGCTGATACGGATTGAGGTTTGCTGACGACCGCATGCCCATCTGACTCCAATCTGATTAAGGCCAGTGTGTTTTATCCACAAAACTCTTTTTTGACAAATACCTGCATTCTAAATATATGTATGTATACTTATTTATAGTTATTATTGTTGATATATATGTAATCTGCTTTTACTTATAGGCTATTATAAGATTATTTCTCAATTTGGGCTTAATAGGGTATATCCATTTGTTTATATGGTACTATATGTTGTAGTTTTTTAAAAAGAGAGGTTTGGCAACAGACTGACCAATCAATGCATTTAATTAATTAATGGAATACACTTATTTGGTTTAAACCCTGTTAGGAATTGCAAATGTGAGTTTTATTGTTAATGCATGGGTTTATTCTGATTTGAGCTGCACTGGGGATTCAATATTGAGACTATTTGATGATTTGAGGTGCATGGGTGATAAATAGATGATTGTTTTGCTGCAAATAGGAACACATTTGGTGATAGCTGGTCCCTTGTGGGAGCGCGTGATTTCTTTGAGCTTTATATAGGATTGGTGGTTCTCTAATACAGCATCACGCTCAGATAATGAAATTGTTGCATGCTATGATGAAGCCTAAACAAAATAGCGATAGCTAAATGCGCAGCACCTAAAATGGATGTGTCGAAGGTCACACAAGGGAATAAAGCGGCTGATGAAGCTGCAAAAGCAGTTACAGGGGCTGATAAAGTTTTTTTGGTCCCTCATGAAGTAAACTTGGAAGACAAAATCACACTTAGGGATATGATTTTAATGCAGGAAGCTGCTTCTGCAATGGATAAACAGTTGTGGCTAGACCGAGGTGCCACTTGAGATTCTACTGGTCTTTGGAGAAATCATGAGGGGCTGATAATAGCACCTCCAGACATGTTAGGTCTGATGATTCAGGAGGCCCATGGGTTAGCTCATGTTGCAGGGGGGGGAAGTTAGGAGAAAGATTACAAAGGAGTATGGTTTTTCGGCACCATGCTTGTTTGAACAGATTGATTGTGTTATAGGCAGGTGCACTGAAAAATAATGTTTGAAGGGGAGTGATAGATGTTCGCGACGGCATGAGGCTTGTCCAACCAAGCAAAAGGACGCTCAGTCGGTTGCCAAGTTTCTGTGTAGAGAGGTCATAAGCAGACCGGATATCCTCAGATAATGGGAAAGAGTTTGTGGATAAGACGATGAAATTGATTTTGCAAAAACTGGGAATTAAACAGCGTCTTGGTGCAGTGTATCATCCGCAAAGCCAAGGGATTTGTGAAAAAATGAATGATGTTCTGAAAAATCGGATTGTTAAAATCTGCCAGCACACAGGTTTAAATTGGATAGCGACACTTCCGCTGGCACTAATGGTGTGTCGTTCAAGTGAGCTGCATGATTTGCATATGACACCCCATGAGTTGGTTACGGGAAGATGAATGCCAATGCCTTGTTTGCATACAAGTGGAAAGGGTCCAAGTTTAGCCCTTTTGGAAGATGAAATGCGAGCGTACGTTACATATATATGTATTTATATATATATTTGCATAAAAGAACATAAACATATGTTTCTGACAGGCAAAGAAAGGAGGAAGTGCAGGAGAGGAAGTGAAGGACCATTTGAAGTTCGCAGTACTGGAACTGTGGTCCAGGTTAAAGGGTCTCCAAAGTGGTATTATTTATTGCATTGTGTCAAAACGCCAAGGGAGGAGGCACCACGCTTACAGAGTCAAGATGTTGAAGGTTCAAGACAGCCAGAAGAAAATGTGGAAGAACATGCAGAAGAAGAAGAAATGCATACAGATCTCCAGAGCCAAAATCCAGAAGAGGAGGTTGTCCATGTTGTGGACAACGTTGATGATTCTGTGCACCTTTCTGATGCTGCCAGAAATGACTCTGCAGTTAATGGACAGGAAAGAAGATTTGTTAACATTGATTTTCAACATGTCCCAGAAACAGCAGAGCCTATTTCAGCCAAAGGTTTCAAAGGGCTGTGATTCCGCTGCTGGAGAGTTCAGAGATTCAGTTAGACGAAGTAGTCCAAGACCAGTTCGGAAAAGGTCAGACCAATACGTTACGAGGACTCGGGTTGAAGAGATCTTAGGGAATTCTACTCTTTTAGCATTGAAGGTTACTGAAAGTATAAACGTGTTGCATTTAATTACGTTGGCGCCACAGATGATTTCGACGACGTCAACTCCTTTGAAGACAGTCATCAGAGCTAAGTTAGGAAGAATGGTTAATCTTCCCTGTCGATGTGGAAGATTTAATGTTGGTGGCAATAATCCTGGAAAAATAGTTGTGGTGAAGATGTGTTGTTAACAGGACCTGAAGTTGATACTGTGCCTCGTGATCAGAGGAAGTATCTTTTGTTTAATGACTGGAGGTGGTTGAAAGTCAGGGATGATTGTTCACTTGTTGTTACATGGGAAGACCAAGGGGAATACACATGTACTTATTTTGAGCCAGAATTTAAATTTGTTCCATTTTAAAATGTGTGGAGAGAGGGTTATATAACTCGTTAGGTAGTAGTTATGATAGAAGATTTGAGTTCTGCTGGAGTTTTATGGTTGCTGCATGGGTTCAGGAATGACTCACTACAGCAATCACTCCAAGGGTGAATATTGCATCGATGAAGCTTACTACTTTAGCTCCGGAAACAACTAAGAGCGTTAATACATCAATTCAGGCTATTACTTTAGCTACGACTTTGAAGGGGATGAATGCTACTACAGGGATGGTGACAATTTCTACCTTTGTCACTTCTGGAAATATTACAAGTGAGGTTGGGCCAAGGGTAACCTTTGCCAATAAAACAGTGATGACATCTTTGTCACCTATGAAATTGGTAAATGTGACACAGACACCTGATATGACATCTTTGAACTTTAAAGAAGTAGAAAATATAACCCAGAAACCTATGTTAAAGATAGAGCTTAGTGTGAATAGTAGTAATGTGATTTTTGAATCTAGAGAACAGATGGTGGAAGAGAATGATGCAGATTCATCTGTGGCAGCTCAGAGGACTATTTAAGATGTGGAAGATGAGTTTTTACTTACATATGAGGTTTCCATATGTATTTGCTTAAAGTCATATCCCTACATGACTTGTCAAAATTCTTCCTTTTTAAAGTGGTCTGGAGTACTCTATGTGGTCATCTAAGGCAGAGGGACCATGAGAGAATTTTTCCTGTCTAGATTGTTTGATGGATATTTAAGGAAAGATAGCTGCCTGACAGGTTTTTCGCTCTCACACTCCATAAAGTTGTTGTATTGCTAAGGTTACGCTGTAGGAAGCATGTGTAGGAGGAAATGTTATTTTGTTACAACTGCAAACATGTATGTGTTACGTTTTTGTTTTTCGAGACTTTGTGGAAGCCTCGAAGGGGGGAAATATGTGGTGTCTGAAGTTCCATGTGTTCTGTTTTTGTAGGTTTGGAATGTTTAAGTTAGGGGGCCCCTGATCCAAAGGTGTCAGAGGAGACTTCTTCATCATCTTCACATCATCGCTATTTAATAAACAACAATGTTTAGGGTAGAACTGTCTAACATTAAACTCATTGTGAAAAGTGAATGTGCACTGCCGTTAGCTTGGCGCTAGCAAAACACAAAAAGGCCAAGTGGTCTTATCAAAATGGCCATAGTTACCTCAGCTATATTGCTATTAACTTTTGAAGTGAAAGACTTCAGAATAGATGACATTTCATGTCCGATATGAATCAACTAAACCTATTTCCTGTTATCTCCAAGATCAGGATTGTCTTACATGCCATGGCAAATGACTGAGGACACATTCAGCGTCACTTTGAATTGAATGTTATTCACCGGTTAAAGCTAAGGATATTTTTCAAAACTTCAGCTTCTAAAGATACAGGATAACATGCAAAGTTGTGGCTGGGAGAAGTTCTGTTAGTGTGTAGCCTTTATCTACATGGGTGTAAAAACATTTTCTTCTTTTTAAAGCCTTGTTTAATTTCAACTACTGTTCATTGTTGTACTCAGTTAGTTATCTCTGTTCATTGTTTTTATGAATTGTTATATTTATATATATATATATATATATATATATATATATATACTGTTGTGAATGGCTCTCAATAACAGTATCTGCTCAATAACATGAAATATCTACATAAAGTAAAGTAAAACTAATTCAATAAAATAAAACAAATTCAATTAAATTATTGATTTAATATATCAGTATATCAGTAAGTTTCCAGTTAAATTAATGTTCAATCCTAAATAATTGTCCTCTCTACAGGAGTCTAGCTTCTGTGTTCCTAATGTAAAGCAGGTTGTGTTTCTCTTTTAGTCTTTTTCTAGTTGACCGCAAGGGGAATCTTTCATAAAACTATAGTAAACTCGTCCCTTAGCCTGGGCCATGTACCCAGAGCTTTTAAACTAGCAGTTATTAAGCCTCTGATCAAGAAACCAAACCTTGATGCTAGCGTATTGTCTAATTACAGGCCTATATCTAACCTGCCATTTATATCTAAGATCTTAGAAAAAGCCGTAGCCCAACAACTTAGTTCATATCTACATAAGAACTACATATTTGAGAAATTCCAATCTGGATTCAGGCCACATCACAGCACTGAGGCAGCTCTAGTTAAGATAACAAATGATCTTCTTCTTGCCTCTGATCAAGGCTACATATCCCTGTTAGTGCTACTTGACCTCAGCGCAGCTTTCGATACGATAGACCACAATATTCTATCAATACCACAAATCTTACTTAACAGAACGTTATCAGTTCGTAAAGGTAAATGACTTATCTTCCAATTATTCACAAGTAAGATCTGGAATTCCGCAAGGCTCTATTTTAGGACCATTATTATTTACATTATACATGTTACCGTTAGGCACAGTTATAAGTAGCCATGGCATTAACTTTCACTGTTACGCAGACGATACGCAATTGTACATATCAGCCAAGCCTGATGACAAATACAGGTTAAAGAAAATAGAGGACTGTGTAAAAGATGTGAAAGGTTGGATGTCGCATAACTTCCTCCTCCTAAACAGTAACAAAACAGAGGTTCTCCTTCTGGGTCCAAAAGTGGCAAGAAATAAATTATCAGATTTAACTTTAAATCTCGCTGACTTTCCAGTTATACCAGGTTCAGCAGCAAAAAATCTTGGTGTAATACTCGATCCAGATTTATCATTCGATCAACACATAGGCAGCATCACTAGGACAGCTTTTTTACATCTTCGCAATATCGCCAGAATAAGAAATGCCTTATCGCTGCACGATGCAGAAACATTAGTACATGCCTTTATTACCTCAAGGCTAGTGAAGTGTATTTGGAAAAGTAGTTTTATAAAAGAAGGCAACAACACTCTTAACGTTGAGTATAAGCTGATGTCTGAAGTTCCAAGTATCTAGGAGTTCCCTGTGTGCTCTGTTTGTGCAGGGGATAGGAATGTGAACCAAGGGGGCCTCTGGGTCCATAGCCCCTTAATTTAAAGGTCCAGAGGAAGGGGGCCTCTTACTTTCTCCCTTCTTCTCTTAGGTCCAAATAGATGAGATCATTTTAAAAAGAACCATATGCTCTGTCTCCTGTTTCAACAACAAGAACCATATATATATATGCTGTTGGTCATTCTGTTCGGGGGAGGACATTTAGAATTGGCACGGATCCTCTCTCAGGTGCTCTATAGTGCTTGATATGATGCTGTTTTACTATGTAATAAATATTTTGCTAGCAACTCAGTATCGGCGGAGTTTTTCTTCACAACATCTAAACACCATCGCCACTAAATAAACAACATTAGATTACTGTAACGCATTACTGTCAGGATGCACCAGCAGGAATTTAAGTAAACTTCAACTAGTTCAAAATGCTGCAGCCAGGGTTCTCACTAAAACTAGAAAATTTGATCATATCAGTCCAGTTCTATCATCACTCCATTGGCTGCCTGTTAAATTCCGTATTGATTACAAAATTCTTTTATTGACGTATAAAGCCCTACATGGGCTCGCTCCTGAGTACCTGCAAGACCTTATTTCCCATTACGAGCCACCACGATTACTCAGATCACAGAGTGCTGGCTTTTTAATAGTTCCCAGAATTCAGAAGGTTTCATCTGGGGAAGAGCCTTTTCTTATAAAGCCCCCAAACTCTGGAATGATCTTCCAGAAAATGTTCGGGACTCAGACTCAGTCGCAATATTCAAATCTAGGCTGAAAACTCACTTGTTTAGTTTAGCTTTTGGTAGCTAATGTTTCCTCTTGGATAAAGGCAGCAGATCCAGGGGTCCATGGACGCAGGGAATTATAGTAAACTGAGACTGGTGCTGTCGTCCCGCCGCTCACACGCGAACACTCAGGTTTGTGGAAGGTGGAGCGGAGGGATGCCAGATTGTCTCAGGGTGCTCCCGTGTCTGTGTGCCCTTTTGGTTCGCTCCTTTTAGTTAAGCTGTTATAGTCAGATCTGCCGGAGTCATTAGCCACACTCTGGAAATGTTTTACATACTACTATACATACACCCATACAGAACTAAACTAACTCCATTTCCCTACCTTTCTTCCGAGAAAATGACTGCCCACCTGTCCGGCCGGACACTGCTGGATGATTGTTTGTAGAGCTCTCCGGCTACCCGCTTCAGACGAGTTACCCACAACCCAGTCACCGCCACCTGCCTTGGACTGGCTGCCCACTCTATACTGAAGTCTCCTAACTATTACTACCTCCTAACTATTACTACTACTACTATTAATATTAGTAGAGTAATAATTTTGTACGTAGTTTGACCAGAGGAGGATGGGTCCCCCCATGTGAGCCTTGGTTCCTCCCAAAGTTTCTTCCTCAGCTCTGAGGGAGTTTTTCCTTGCCACTGTCGCCCCTGGCTTGCTCACCTGGAGGATTTACAGTTCATGTTGAAACTTTGTTCTAAACGGATTTCTGTGAAGCTGCTTTGTGACAACATCAGTTGTAAAAAGCGCTATACAAATAAATTTGATTTGATCTGATTTGATTAAAACACACTTAAATATCAAACTAAATATGTTCTTAAGAAAGGCCTCAACATTTGTGCACAACTAGTTGAGACAACTAGTGCTTGCGACTTAAATTTGTGACTGACTCATTTGTAAACAACAAATTATAACAGAATTGATCACACATGAGCAAGCTTTCACATATACATGTTCTTAGCAACAAATGACTTAAAGGAGAGAAATAGATGTAGTGTATTTACAGTGGGTTCTCTTCTACACACCTGATGCTAGCAGGCTAAATGGGCTTACAAAAGCGTTTATTTTACTTATTCATTTTTATATAACAAAGCATACACATACAAAAAGCACACATATAAATGTTATAGTGAAAAGGGTCTTGAAATCAACACATATTAGCTCATGAGCCACTAATCATCATGTAGTAAGAACCAGGGTCTTAACTAGGATCAAAATTTTAGTGGGGTCCATTCTGCAGAAATGTGACCTACAGCTCATAGTGAATAAAATAACTGCTGAATAAACAGTTATTACACCAACTGTTTCTCCTTTAGGTTTTTTTCCTCCTTTTTACCAATCCACATCTGTTATGCACCTTTTCTTTTTATTTTTTCCTTCCTTATCCCTTTGTCCTTCCATAAACCTTTCCTGTTTCATAAAGTGCTTTGACTCCAGTTACCCTGTCTGTTTATTTAAGCAGTCATTTAACTATTTAATTAAGTTTTCCTGCTGAAAATACATCTTTCTCTCTCTCTCTCTCTCTCTCTCTCTCTCTCCCTCCCCCCTCTCTCTCTGCTTGTCTCTTTTGTATTTCTGTCCTCACTGATTACTGAAAAAGCCCACTTTAAACATATGTTATAAAAGCCTGTCTGTACTAAACCCCAGCTAAAGGGAAAGACAGCTACTCATACAGTTAGTGAGACAAAATAGAGCCTAATGCACCTGCTGATTTCTTACACTGTAAAAATACCTCGTCTAATCAACCTAAAAAAAAAATACTTTATGCGGTAAAAAGCAAATGAACTAGTTTTAGTTTTTGAGTTGAATAAAACTGGTTTAATTGCTTGTTACCACATTAAGTATTTTTTTAGGTTGATCTGATGAGCCACTCACAGTGTATGTGAGTCTGTATGTAATGTCTGTGTGGGTCAGTGTGAGAGATGTCCTTTGTCACATGATTTGTGGCAGTTAGACATGAATTTTCTCAACATTCTGCCTTTCATATGGGAAAAAACTATGTTTAGGCCACTACATGCCAGACGCACCACATCACGTCATGGATTAGAGAGCTCTGGAGTGAACCACTTCAATTGTTCTAAATGTTTTGTTCTTATTTCTTATTTCATCTTATTTTAAGTCATGGTTTCTCAATATTGTAAATAAATATAGTTAAAGTCACTAAAGCAAACTGAATTGAACTGAATTGAATTAAATAGGGAGTGAAAGTGATGAAAGCTTCCCTCATCCTCTTTCTCCTCCACTTCACCTGTTTTGGAAGGCGACCAGCAGGCACGGGTCCAAAATGTTTTCCTCTGGTTCCCACGTATTATACCTATGAAGAGAAAAAGAGAAAAACAGTGAGACGATGGGGGGTAGGGAGGAAATGAGCAGGCTCGTGAACATGACTAGATTTCTTCACCATACTCTGTTAAACATGGCCATCATCTAAAACAGCTGGCAGAGAGATGCAGAAGAGCAAAGCAGGGGCATGGCCAAGGGGTGGCCAGTGCCACCATGTCATATTAAAAACCTGCTGGCCGCTCTGGGGACGCGTTGTTAAAACACACATCGGTTGAGGTGCAAAGAGGGAAAGTGTGTGCAGAGCTGTAGGACATTTTAGAGCATTTTTGTTTTTTAAACCAAGCGCAGCCTAATATTGTTTTTAAAAAAAAAAACAAACAAAAAAAATGTAATGATGCCCCCCACTTTGAATATTTTCTTTTTTTACAAATGTTATACACCTGGAGTGTGTTCGAGTGTGACTTTGGGTGTGACACAATCCATTACCGTGCCACACATCAACAATCTGATTGGACATCATTCAATTGATTTGCATAAAGGTTGTCCAGAAGGAGAGACAGCAGAGAAGTCAGGCTGTGCATCAACGGTCTGATGTGTCAGTTATGTGGGTATATTGGCCATCTCTCACCACATTATCTCACCTCCTGACTCACTCTGCTTGATGTAATTTGTCAAAAAAAAGGGAATCATTTTGCATTAGTTCAGTGCTCAGGTAACATACATACTGCTCAGAATTTCAGCACCCCAAACTTAAAACACCTTCCTGCATCACTGGCAACTGGCCCATGGTGTGAAGCATGTATTCTGAGTTAAAGAAAGTGAGGTGGTCAGTCATCATCAATAAAGCAGTAAGCAGAGTTGTACTACCTGCTCTGTGTGAACGGTTAAACTTATAGCGTGTATCCTCCCACAGGGCAGTTCCTGTAATAGTCTGATCACTCAGCACTCAGGTTTCAGTACAGCTCGCTGTGACAAACAACTCTGCTGAGCAAAACCGCAGTGCTGGTGTTGTTCATTTTGATTATCAAGGCCACAAACTAAAGCACTCAAATACATTTCTGCATCAACACAGTACAAAACATTTGTTTTTGTGCTCTCTTGACTGAAGATTTTAACCAATATCATGCTTCCTGTTCAGCAGTAAAAATGATACAGAAAATGAAAGGAACAATATTTTTAACAGGACCTTATGAAAAAAAAGGAACAAAATCACTTTCTGCTTTTAAGAATTTAACTACACTCTTAAAAAAGATGGTTCTTCAAGAGTTCTTCAGTAAAGAAAATGGTTTCTTTATAGAACCATGAACGCACTTTGCATGATTAAAGGGTTCTTCATATCATTGAAAGGTTCTTCAGATTGATGGAGAATGTGCATAATAAATATGGCACATTTAATATTTTATGTTTAATTTGTTTAAAATATTTTAAACTCAGCAAAAAAATAGATGTGGAAAAAAAACTTGTTACATTGGCTAGTTACAGAGAACCTTTCTTCCTTCTCCATGTTACAACTACATTTTTACAGCTGTTCAAAACACACATAAACGAACAAACAAATTGTTTATTAAAGTCATTTTTAGGTGTATATATATATATATATATATGTATATATATATAATTTTGCCATTATCTTAAGAGTGTTGAAGGCACATGTCGCAACCAAGAGCTATCTCTTTTTGCCCAGGGTCTAGACATTTATAAGTAACTCTAATATTATCTAAACTATTGCCCTAATAACTGTCTGTAATCTAATATCTTCAAAAAGAATGAAAAGAATCAAAGAATATCAACAAAAATGAAAAAAGTATAAAAAGGAATGAAAAAGACTTCAGCCGCTGAGTTCTTGTGGAAGGAAGGAAAAGGCCTCCCGGTCAATCACAATGCAAAGAACATCTCAAAACATTCCATTTTTATTCCCCCCTGGGACCATGAGGTAATCTGCCCACCCCAGTTACACAATTCCTTACCATTTTAGTCCCCAACATGTCCTTAAACCTCTTTTGGTAACCTTTAAAACCAAATGCATATGATGTCTTTTTTTAAAAACCCACTCTGGTCTGACTCTTACCAGATTGTTCCCTCCTTACAGGGCCCTCTTGCACAACTCTCAATAGGGCATCTCACACAACCTTCCATACATACAAGAGTGACCCTCAGCTATAACTCAAACTGTCATCTGGTACAGCTCCCTTCTGTGAGCCCAGAAACTCTTTCCCCATTAGAGAGTCTACAGCATACAGTCCATAGTCTGCTTCCCTATATTACTTTATAAGGAGGGGTCTCTATTCAGCCAATGTTTAGTTTATTGATTACTAACCAGGAATATTTTATTCAATCTTTCCCATCACATGTGTACCCAGGACCCTTATGAGACCATGATGCATCCTTGCTTATACCTTTCTGCCTGGCTGCTTTATTATTAGACTCATGAGTGACCTGTAATGAGGTAAGCCTAAACTTCTTTTCAGAAGGGTACAGTATGTATCATTGGGAAGAACTCATCTAGTAATTATTTTACCAATTTAATTTGTTACTGTACACATGCTCTATGACTCCATCTGTGGTAAATCATCCATCTCCATAGATCCTACTTTGTTACTTGCTTTTTTGTGACAACATTTTTAATTCATAATTCTTTCCATGGTAATAGATGTTTATGTAAAATATCATCTATTGTAAGCCAACAATTACTATAGCTACCACAGCCCTTAATGTGTTAAAATGTAAACCTTCTCTGGTGTACAGGTTGTGCATTTTTTAGACGCTCCCTTAAACAGTAACATGTCGGTGTTCAGCTGTTAGGAGCCTTTACGTTCAGCTAAATCTACCAGAGAACACTTCTGAAATATATTTGGTTGTAGTTCTCTGTGTTCTCAAAAAAGTAAGAAAAAGTAGGTGTGATCATTTTTGCTCATTTACTTCACAACATACTGCACAGAAAAGTAAGCAGAAAAAAATCTGAATGTGCATTACGCAATAATTCCTGCGCATTACATGCTTTAATTTGCGTTGTGTGCGGTTAGCGATTCAGACATCTTTTAACACCTGCTAATTAGTTCTGATTTGTGAATTCAGATGATGTCATTCTCCAACATTATTATTATTATTATTATTATTATTATTATTATTATTATTATTATTATTATTATTTTATTATTTCCTAAAGCTTATCATTTCAAAAGTTAAACCACTCGGGTGAATAAAGCCGGGTTCAAACTGACCAGGCTGATCTGTGGAAACTTTCACAGTCCTGATTTTGTCTGTCCATGTCCCGTGTAGACTGTGAATAAGGAACGTGACATTCAGTGAAATATAAGCGTTTATTTTTACTTTAGCAGGTTATTTTCGATATAGATGACACCAAAACCTATGAAAACATGTTTGATTTGGCAGAGATTGATTTGTGAAAGATTTTACAAATGAAACCAGGGTGATGAAAATAGTCCTGCTTTTTTTTTACTTCATATACAGACACTACTAACAACCCTGCAAATCCATTTGTTTTAGGCAGGGGCGCTGCCAGGAATTTGTACACGGTTGCTATAGGAGTGCTGAAAAAATGAAGGGGTTCTCATTATTGTGGTGGTGGGTTGCGGAAGGGCACCGATTGGTGGTAACAGTCACTGACCCACAGTCTGGCTACACGATGAGTTCAGTGCGGAGAAGATTCGACCTAGTTCTTTTGATAGTCCGAACCAGAGTTTGTGTTTTTGTTTTCATTTGGTTCTGGTTGGTTTCACACTGCAGTAGACCAAATTAAACAAGAGTGCTCGTTTACATGTATCACAGTCAAAGCAACAATAATAAACCTTACTTGAAATCTGCTTCTGTATAAATGTAGTCTAACACATCAGGTCGCTATGCAACATGTTTCGATGCATGTGCCAAAATTAAAGGTATTGCTTCTCTATTATTTTATTTATTCTATTGCTCTGCCGTTATTATCAGCAGCTTGTGCTGCAGGAATGATATGGTCTGTAAAGAGTAATTATGTTAAAACAGGCAGATTTGTGTGGTCAGTACAGTGCTGATGTGCTGCTAGAAGAAGCAGAAAAACATGCTCTGAACTTACAGAACTTATTTGTAATGGGTTGGGTCAGACATCAGCGACCTGTTTGGTTGAATTCAAACTAGTCATCATAAAGAAGCACTAGGGTATTTCGGTTAGTTGGCCAGACATGACTGTTTGCCACTGATGGTCCACCATCGGACCACTCAGAAAATGCCCAGAAAATCCTGAGCAAAACGCCAGTGGACCACCAGCTTTGCCATCAGTGGGCCACCAGTGGACGACTATCCTCTTGCTATCAGGGTTGGCACAGTAATACTCATGAAAGCAGGCTCAGTGAACCCACCTAATATGTGAAAATTTTCACAGCTATATTTGTGTTTGTCAGTCCATTATTGCTTTTGCACTATTGTCTGTCTTTGGAACACTATTTCAGATAAATGCACTGCCAATACCAACATACATTCACTTGTTTTAGGCATTACCTGATTTGTGAAATTTATGAATGATTTCACAAACAGAATTCAGTATTAATTTATGCAGCTCTATTAACCATTTTAAAACAAATTCAAATGATTTAGGCATTGCCTGATGTGTGAAAGTTTTCATAAATTGGATAATGCCCAAAACAAGTGAATGTATGTGGTTACTGGCAGTGTGTATATCTGAAATACTGTTTCAGTCAAAACCTCATATTTTTCAACATTTTAGGGCATTTAAGCTTATCAATAAAGGACTGACAGACACAAATATAGTTTTGAACGTTTTCATTGATCAGGTGACTTAATTTGTGCCTCCGTCCATCTCTCTACATGATCCATTAGTAAAGTTATACATTGCTGCATCAGTGTTTGCTCCAAAAACTGAAATACTTCATTTTCCACATGTTAATGGGAAAAGGTTTTCATAAATCACACAACTGTATTTATATGGTTGCTGCAGTGTTGATATCTGAAATATTGTTCCAAAGTCACAAATCTTCTATTTTTCAGTATTTTAGCGCAAAAAATTATCAATGAAGGACCTAAAGACTCTGGAGTTGTTTTTGTTCAGAGTGTGGTGTTGTAGGGGAGTATAAGCACACCGCACATTTTCCAGTGTTAAATCTACACTCTGAGTGTTAAAATGCTTTCCCAGTGTTTATATGGCTCCACACCAATTTGAGTTAAAGTTACACTTTATGAAGTGCTGGTATTTTTCACCACTTTGTGTTAAAATTTTTAAAATGTAAAGAAAAATCAACACTTTTCAACACTGTAAAATTTGCTGTGTATGAAATGAAAAAATCAGATAGCTCTGTTTACTTTATGGTCAAAAACTTATCCATGAATGACTGGCAGATAAAAACAGGGCTGTTTTTATCAGCCTGGCTTCATTTGTAAAATATTTCACAAAATCAAGCACATTTTCCTCTACATTTTCGGTCTACACAGGCCATGGACAGACAAAATCAGGGCGGTCAAAGTTTTCACACAGTTTTCACAGCCTGGTCAAGCTGAACCACAATTAATCTGAGTGGTCATCGTCTGGAATTACAAGCTTTAGGAAATAAAACCCTGAAGTGAAATATTGTAAAGAATGACATCACCTGAAATCAACACTAATAAAACGCAGCATTGTTTGCAGGTGTTTGTTACGGTATTACGGAGCTGAAAGAAGTCTGAACAACTAACCGCAAAGCACCTTTCCTGCAGTTTGTTAGCGATGACTGAAACGAACTGGTGCATCAGAAGCAATCAGAGTCAGAGTTAAGTGCACACTCACTTGGGTGACCAGCCACTCCACTTAATCAGATACTCAGGTCTCCCCTGCAGAAAAGAACAAACTTATTATAAACGACAGATTAATCCGTTATACAGTTATGCAGCAGAAACGGCAGCACTGATCAGCCCCACCAATCTGCTCTTATGCATTAGCACAAACACACGCACTTCAAAGCTCTGCTCGACCAATAAAAATAAAAGCCCAATCCGCAGCACAAACCTTTCGGATCCGTTTCTTCTCGATGCTCTCCACAGCGAAGACATGCTCTCCCTCGGCGGACAGCTCCATTTCCCCGCTGCTCGGTCTCTAGAGGCTTTTGCTGTGTGTGTGTGTGTGTGTGTGTGTTTGTGTGTGCGTGTGTGTGTGTGTGTGTGTGTGTGTGAGAAACTAACTGTGTGTAAATGTGAGTTCTGCGAGTACAGCTTCACTCAGGACGGTGGGCTTCGAGATAAACTGCGCCTCATCTTGGCTGACAGTAAGACTATTCGGTTACAGGTGGGGGAGGAGCTAAGAACGAAGCTGTCAAACCAGACCGCTTTACCTTCAGCACCTCACCTGAGCAGGTGAGGTGCTGTAGGTAATCCTACTCATCAAGCAGTCCTTACTACAGTGTGACTATCATTACTTTAGTGTATCGCACTTCATTAACATTCTTCAAGGGTTCTTTAGTAAAGAAAAGTGTTATATATAGAACCATGAACACTCAAAGAACTCTTTGCATGATTAAATGGTTCTTTTCAAAAAGGGCTCTGTACAGCAGCCAAAAGAAGAAAAGAAGAACACTTTTTGGTCCACAAAGTACAGTAAAGAGCAAAACAAGAGCAAATGTATTTTCATATGCTAAAATACAGATGTACAAATAGAAGGTTATAAAGACCCCCCAAAAAAACACTAAAACAGCCATAAAAATACAATGTGCAGTACAAAAATAAGTAAATATTGTGCAGGTGACAATGCAGTGGTACATGTCACATCCAGTAAATGGACTGAGTGACTATGCATTGTAAACAATAACATGTGTTAGCAGTTTTGCAGTATGCATGTGTGTATGAACAAGTGGCAGTGCAATACAGGAATAATACAGTGCAATATGTGATATTTATGGATGTATAAACAAAGTGGCAGTGCAAAATGTAATATGTATAGCTGTATAAACAAAGTAGCAATGCACAGTAATATGAGTGGAGAGATGTAGTAATGTCCAGCTGGTGCTCAGTGAGCCTGTCCTGTCAGTGGCTCAGTATACAATATGTCCCGGCAGTGACAAAGTGTTGTGCAGTGCTATCGCTGTACAAACAATCTTCTGTTCCTTTTCTGAGCTACTGATTCAGCTAAGGGGGCTGAAAAAAACATCTTTTCTCAGGAAGGAGAAATGCTGTTCAACTGGGATGGGAGTAAGAGCTGTCTTCAACTGTTTGTCAAAGCATACATTTACATCAATTTCATATTATTTTATCTAGAGTGTGTCTGGTTACAAAGCACTGTGGTATGCAT
Organism: Colossoma macropomum; assembly: GCF_904425465.1. NCBI lineage: Eukaryota > Metazoa > Chordata > Actinopteri > Characiformes > Serrasalmidae > Colossoma > Colossoma macropomum. The sequence continues at coordinate 49,538 of NW_023495701.1, read as the reverse complement.
TTAGAAGAAGTTGTGTTTGTAGCATGTGCTTTGAGAGAAGAATGAATCTTGGACCATCTTTGAAAGTTGGTTTGAGCCATTGAATTTCAGTCTGTTCATCCTGGCCCCAACCATGGTCATATGAACTGCGGATGGCAGTGGTGAGGGGTGCAAGAGTGGCATTAATCAGGAGGAGCTCTGGTAAGAGGTCAGTAACAGCATCAATAAACCCTTTTATAACTGGTGCTTGATGACTGAGCTGGCAGTATGTTTGAAGTGCTCGAATCTGAAAATAAACGTAAAATAAAAAAAAAGCAAAAAACTGGTCTTCTTTTTCTTTCTTGTAGTATGGTGTTAGTTTGCTATCAAACTTTGACCACATTTCATTCTTTCAGAGAACATGAACTTCATACAGACACATATAATGTGTCAGACTGATTCACACATTAGCTTTAGCTAGCAACAGATGTCTGTATGATCTTAGTTGATGCTGAAGTTGGCTTCCTGCCAGCTTCTTATTTGAATATTTCATTCCATCTTAAATGGTGCCTCTAAAAGGTGCCAGAATTGAAATGATCCATTATTTACTGCGCATGTACAAGAATGATGCCATTTTTGACTGAACAGGTCTCACGTTTCGCATGTTTGGGTTTGCTCGTTTACAGATTGTTATTTTTGCTCTTTTATCTTGCTTTTAATCTTTCAAATTTCTTTCTTTAACTGAATATTTATTTTGTGTCTTGTTTCGTTACCCTTACAACATTGTTTTTTTGTTTTTTTTTAGTTTTTTAACTAACTTTTATTTCTTCGTTTGGACACAATTTTTTTGACAAAATGACGGCCGCCACTGAACGCGAGCTCCAGACGCTGAGCAGGGAGCTGCAGCAGTTGGATCAGCAGATCAGGGCTCTCCTGAAGCGGCAGACCGAGCTCCAAGAGCGGAAGACTTTTTTGGAAGCAGCCCGGGACGCGTCTTACATGGCTGTTTCAAGACCAAGCCTGGTGGTGACTTCTGCTCCACCGGATGGAGTGCTACTACCACATTTAACACCAGGATTACCCGTTTTCATGCCTGCACCGGAGCAGGGCTGGGAACGCCAGCATGGCCGGGGAAAGAGAAGGTTTTCACCAATTCCTCCCCCGCTGGATTTCACCTCCAGTAACCGGTTCGAAGCCCTCAGCTTGCCGCCTGCTTCAGTGCCTCGGAGAGAGAGTCAGGAGAGTGTTGTTATAATTGGAGACTCAGTAGTGAGACATCTTAAAGTAACTTGCTCTGGAAGTAATTCTGCTGTCTGTTTTTTTCCAGGCTCCCGGGTCTTAGATATTTCCAAGCGGTTTCCCGCGGCTCTGAGCAAACACAGGGACGTCGGCACCATAGTAATTCGCACGGGGGTGAATGACATCTCATCCCATCAGAGCGAAGTCCTCAAGGAGCATTTCAGATTACTTCTAGATTTTATGTTTCTGTCAGAAACGTGGCTCAGTTATAACGGCACAGCAACTCTACTTGAAGGTGCTCCTGAAAACGACAGATTTATGCATACAATAAGGCAGGGCAGACGAGGAGGAGGAGTGGCCTGCATTTATAATAATGACTTTAATTGCAAAAGTACTTCTATTGGTGAATTCATGTCTTTTGAGTATGTTGCAATCAAGCTTTTTAATGATACACCTGTGTTAATAATTGTAATATACAGACCTCCAAAGCAAAATAGTAAATTTTTCTCAGAAATTGCGGAATTATTATCAGTTGCGTCCACAAACTATGATAAGATTCTTCTCTCTGGGGACTTTAACTTACATATCGATAGTCCTTCAGATACTAATGCATTAGAATTCATTAGACTTCTAGAGACATTTAATCTGAAGCAGCACGTGGGCAGCTCTACCCACAAGCTAGGTCACATCCTGGATCTGGTCATCACTAAAGGTTTAAACAAAATGTGTCTCAAGTCTCTGATGTTTTAATATCAGATCATTTCTGTATTTTTTTTCAAATCAATTTAGAAGTAAAGAAGAAAGTACCTGAAAATTACTTTAAAAAACATTACATTGACTCAGAAACAGTTGAGAAGTTTAAAAGCGTTTATAATAGTTCAGCGAACACAGATTTGACTCCATCCTGAAATGATCTAGTCTCTGATCTAAGTGCTAGATTACGGTAAACACTTGACCTTCTCGCTCCAGTAAAAAGGAAGAAAAGTTTGCGCACTCTTAAAAATCCATGGATGAATGAGGAAATACGCCAGCTTAAGAGAAATTGTCATAAATCAGAGCGCTTATGGAGGAAAACTAAACTGCAGGTACATTATGATATTCTCAAAGAGCAGATCTCAATCTATAATCTATACTGATTAACCCTAACTTTAAAAAAAAAACAGAAAAACAAGGCTTGGGTTTAGTCAAAAATAAATGGGACTCTATGGGAAGAACGAGGGATGAAAAAATGACACATAGAGGAGTGCAGGTCAGTATGGCTGTGGATTAGAGTTTGTGTGCCAGTCCTTAATGAGGATATGTAGTTTGGTGTCTGTGGGACAAAGAAGTAATAGATTTCGTGGGGTAGAAAAAAAATTTAGGTGAGTCTATGGGATAAACGAGGGATGAAATAAAATGACAAACGGACGAGTGTGGGTCAGATCAACAGTGAATCCATACTTGAGGGCCTGCCCTGAGATAGTGTATGCGAAACAGTGTCGTTCGGGCAAGCAGAAGTACCGTAGATTGGCATGCAATTTGTCACCCCATTCATTCTCAATGGGAAAAAATTCCGCAAAATTCCATAGCTACACGGAATCCGTGCATCCGATCCGGGGTGTGTTGAGTGTGTGTGGTGTGCTTATTGTGTGTGGGGTGAGGTGTGTTTATTGTATGTGGTGTGGGGTGTGTTGAGTGTGTGTTGTGTGTTTATTTACCTTATATTCTCTGTCACCTTAATTTTATTGCAATATTAATTTAAGTTCCACCTTAAATTCTGTGCCATCTTCATTTTAGTGCTACCTTAAAGAGAGTTCCACCTTAAATTCTGTGCCTCCTTAAATTTAGGGCTACGTTAATTGAAGTTCCACCTTAAATTCAGTGCTAACATAAATGCAGTTCCACCTTCATTTCAGTGTCAGTGTAAACTCAGTGCTACCTTAACAGAAGTTCCACCTTAAAAGCAGTTCCACCTTAAAAAAGTCATTATGTGTGATGATACTGCTGAGCATTAGGCTGTGAGCATGTGAGACTTTGTGCTCCGTGTGTGAGTTTGTATGTGTGTGTGAGAGAGGGGCCTATTGTGACATCACGTGTGGCATGTTGCATTCTCTATGGGAAAAAAATTTCCGCAAAATTCCATTGCTACACGGAATCCGTGCATCCGATCAAAAAGCTGTATACAAGCACACATCACACAATCCGGCCGGACAATCTGGAGTTGGAATGGTGTTGATATCTCGAAAACTGCGGGACGAGTTACTATGGGAGGAACAAGGGATGAAAAAACTACAAATAGATGAGTGCGGATCAGTATGGCTATGAACTACAGCTTGGGGACGTGCCCTGAGTGAGCATATGCATATCAGTGGCTGTCGGGCAAAGAAGTCATGCAATCTGAGTGATGACGAAAATGAATGAGGCTCTATGGGAGAAATGAGGGATGAAAAAATGACAAATAGAGGAGTGCAGGTCAGTATGGTGGTGGATTAGAGCTTGGGGACCTGCCCTGAGTGAGTACATGCATTTCGGTGGCTGTTGGGTAAAGAAGCAATAGAGTTTGAGTGGTGGGGAAAATTAATGGGACTCAATAAGAGGAACAAGGGATGAAAAAATGACACAAAGAGAAGTGCGGGTGAGTATGGCGGTGGATTAGTTTTTGTGCTAGCTAAGTGCAATTCCACCTTAAAAGCAGTTCCACCTTTTTCAAGCCAACTTAATAATATAAATCAGATAACAATATAGTTACCATAATATAATACACCATAATAATAACTATAATAACAATTTTATTTTTATCTCAATAGCTTTTATTTATAGAGCACTTTTCTTATTGGAGGCAGCTCAAAGTGCTTTTCAGATGTGATTAAGGGTGTTAATAGTGAGTTCGTCCTCCTCTGCTGCAGTAACAGACTCTACTCTTATAGGAAGCCTTTACACTAAATGTTGGAACATTGCTGTGAGGATTTGATTGAGCATTAGTGAGGTCAGGTACTGATGTTAGATGGTCAGTTCTGGATCACTTCAACTCATCCCAAAAGTATTGGATGGAGCTCCATCACTCCAGAGAATGCATTTCCACTGCTCCACAGCCCAATCTGTCTCTCAATTTTAAAACTATGGTATGTAGCATCAGGAGAATGAGGATCATGGTCCTGGGTCATGTGTTCCACATTTTCCCTATTTTCATTTTTAAGTCAGTGTCTTTAAAACTCATGCAAAGCTTCACTTCACCTGTAATGAGAGCTTCTTAACTGCTGTGCCTGATAAAGTACTCCAGAAATACAGTAGAAGTGTATCGGTTCTGCTATCATCCAACCACATGCTTTGAATACCAGTTAAACAAATGTCACTAAGAAATACGTTTTTGTAAGTAAGGGAGCAGGTGAGGTGAGGTTACCTGCAATTCATTCATTTATTCATTCATTCACTCAGAGGCTAATCCCACTAGCTACCTGAAATGAAAGGAGAATAACAACAGGTATGCATAACAACAGGTTGTCTTCTGCTACAGTAACACCAAGCAGATCTTCATTTTTTAAAATAATTTATTAGTGATTCTCCAGCGCTCATGCAAAACTCCACTCCAGAAACTCTGTTTCTGATAATGACAGCTTCTTGAATTCCAAAACCCAGAGAAAGTACACTAGAAATACAATAGAAGTGGACCGCATAGTTTAACTGTAATCAAGACAGTAAATTTATAGACTTGGAATGCTTGCAATGAACTAATGAATAAACTTTAGTTCATTCATTAATTAATTTATACAAGGAACAAGCCCACTGGGATGAAGCTCTCATTTACAGTATGGCCCACTGTCCAAGGTGCAATGGATCTGTGATTGGTATAAAAATTTGTTGCTGTGGAAACTACCAGTTTAGGCTATTCCAACAATTTGCCTATAATGAAACGAGAAGGACAGAGAGTATACAGTCTCCTCTGAAAGTGCTGGAAAGGCAATTTCAGCTTTTATTTCCTGTTATTTACATCTAGATGTGTTAAACTACATAGAACATGGCACCTTTGGTGGCAGACCCCCCAATTTTTAGGTTTGCAAAACTATAGGAACAGATAGTCTTAAAGTAAATAACATTTAATATTTGGTTGCATATCCCTTGCTTGCAAATAACTGCATCAAGTCGGCGATCCACTGAAATCACCAAACTTCTACATTCTTCTCTTGTGATGCTTTTCCAGGCTTTTACTGCAGATTTTGCTGCATAATTGGGTGAAGGTCTGGTGACCGACTTGGCCAGTCTAAAACCATCCACTTTTTTCCCCTGATAAAGTCCTTTGTTGTGTTAGCCATGTGTTTTGGGTCATTGTAGACTCCTGAATACATTCTGCTGCTATTGTCATGAGTTGCATCATCAACAAGTACCAATGAGCCCATTCAAGAAGCAGTCATGCAAGCCCAAACCATGACACTACCTCCACCACACTTGACTGAAGACTTGTATGTTTTGGATCATGAGCAGATCCTTTTTTTCCTCCTCACTTTGGCCTTTCTATCACTTTGGTAGAGGTTAATCTTGGTCTCCTCAGTCCATAAAACTGTTCCAGAACTTTTGTGGCTAATGTCTGTTGTTCTTTGCAAATTCCAATCTGGCCTTCTGATTCTTACTGCTGATGAGTGGTTTGCATGTTGTGGTATATTTCTTCTCTCAAAGTCTACTTTGAACAGTGGATTGTGACACCTTCACCCCTACCCTGTAGAGGTAGTTGGTGATGTCACTGACTGTTGTTTTCAGGATTTTTCTCTGAAGCTCTCTCAATGTTTCTATCATCAGTTGCTGTCGTTTTCCTTAGCTGACCTGTTCAATCTCTAGTAGTTTCTTTCCTTTTCAGGACATTTGAAGTTGTTGTATTGGCTATGCCCAATGATTGTGCAATGGCTCTGATCAATTATCCTCTTTTGTCAGCTTCAAAATGGCTTACTTTTCCCCATATACAGCTCTTTGGACTTCATATTGGTTAATCTTTTAAACAGCAAATGCAGTCTTCACAGGTGAAATCCAGGTCCCAAACCAAGCATACCCGTTCGGAGCGACTAATTGTTTAAACAGTCAATATAACAGCGCACACAAGGGAAACAAGTAACATATATCAGTCACATGTTCCAATTTTTTTGCTCACTTGAAAAATGGGTGGGTTTAAACAAAAGGTGCCATGGTCTAAGTTGTCTTTTGATCTTGAGCCCAAATGTCTTCAGTGTATAGTAAAAACAAAACAATTGGCCTTGCCAATTTGGAGGAGACTGTACACAACTGAAAGACACAGACGATGAATGATGAATGAGAAGACTCACAAATTATACGCATTCCTAGTGCTTGAGACAATAAAGCTGCTATTTTTTAATATAAGAAGAAAAACTATTTATATTACATGGAAATGTTCTCTGTTTGGTGTTTTGGTCTTATTACTTCATTCAGATTTTTTTGCTCAGATTCACTCTTCAGTCTGCCTGCACGGCTTACATCCTTATGGGTAAGTGGCCCGTATGTCTTTAGTGTGAACATGTGCAACTGAAACAACTTGCATGCACACATCCTAATCAATAATATCAAATAAATTATGAACATCAACAACAAATGAAAAAATGAGCAGCAAAAGCCTACATGACAATAATAATAATAATAATAATAATAATAATTTTTTATTATATAGTACTTTTTATGCTGGTGCCAGCTCAAAGTGATAAAGCTTAACAGTAATACAAAAATTATATGTATTAATTTAGAATCAAGAAATGACACAGATCAAATTAAAAGTTAAATTCCACGAGATGTGGAGTTTTAATTAAAGGCTAAGTTAAAGAGATACGTTTTTAGATCTTTATCAAAAGTGAGCTCTGAACCTGACTGTCTAATAAAAGGTGAACTGAGCTCCACAGTTTAGAAGCAGAATAACAGAAAGAGTCTCTCCACTTTTTCCGTATCTGTGATGTAAGCAAAGCTTTAAGATCATTTAGAGTCTTAAAAACTAGTAGCAGAACTTTAAATTCTATCCTGAACGATACAGACAGCCAGTGCGGTTCTTTCAAACAGGAGTGATGTGATCTCTCTGTTTTGTTTTTGTTAGGATGCTGATCCATTTTGTACTAGTTGTAGTGGATGTATTGTTTTCTTAGGAAGTCCAGTAAGAAGATCATTACAGTGATCAACTCTGCTTGTAACAAATTCATGAACAAGTTTCTCTGCGTCACTCTGAGATAGAAAATGCTGAACTTTAGTGGTATTTCTCAAAAGATAAAAAGCTACTTTAGTGCCTTTTTTTACATGCAGATAAAACAGAGCTCAGAGTCTAAGATCACACCCAGGTTTTTACTGCAGGTTTGGTATATGAAGATAAGAGCCAAGTTTCTCATAAAGCAGCTTTCTCTGACTTTTTGTACCAACAATTAGTATTTCCACTTTTTTGTGATTTAATTGTAGAAAATTTTGTGACATCCACTGAGAAATATCTGACACACAGCTGGTTAGTCTGTCTACAGAGTCTTGATCATCAGAAGGGATGGAAAACTGGTTGTCAACATAGCTATGAAAATTTATATTGTGTTTCCTAATGACATCACCTAGAGGTAGCATGTACGAAGAGGAAAGCAAAGGCCCTAAAACTGAACCTTGACGGACTCCACAAGAAATGCCAAACCTTTTTGATGAATGATTTCCAAGTGAAACCATGAAGCTAAATCATTCTAAAACTGTGCCCGAGAGGCCGACCCAGCATCCAAGATGCTGGATTAGAATCTTGTGGTCAACGGTATCAAAAGCTGCACCAAGATCTAATAAAACCAGAATTGAAGGATTTTGTTCATCAGTGCTGAGCCTGAGGTCATTCACAAAGCAAACCAGTGCTGTCTCTGTACTATGGTTAGAACAAAACCTGACTGAAACTTCTCATTTCACTTGTTTGATATTCCCAGATGGCAAAATTATTCTGGCCTACTTGCCACATGGATTAACAGCACTTGGGCAGACTACTCCTGGTTGTTAGATGTGGGCCACATCCGTACCATCCAGGGCCACAGATGAACCACACAACTGGGTCTAATCTGGGCCAGAAGCTGTTCACAAGAGTAATGTAAGCCACATCTGGAACAGATCATCACCAGACTTTTTTCAGATAGCAATTCCCCTCCCATTTTTCTCCTGCCCACTTGCTACACAGATTGATGGCACTTGGTGGTCCAGTCATGGTTGCCAGTTTAGGGCTACATACACACCAGGGTAATTCCATAAGTCAGCCAAAAATTTATTGCACAACTGGACCTAATCTGGAGTGCACAAGTGACCCGGATTTGTAAGCAGTCCACACTGGAATTGTCCAAGAGTCAGCTGCTATGTGGCTACTGATTCTCAGCCTTATTTAAAACTGGTCCAAGACAATTTAACCACCAGCCTACAACCTCCCATCATGACTGGCCTACACATTTAAAAGTACAATAATGGATTTCTTCAAAATATATTCAGCAATAGTGATCAGGGTAAATTAGTTGGGCATTTTTCCTTCATTTTCAACATAAATCTAACAACTATCAAAAATGATAGGACTTTTATTTTTTATTAAATCAGGTTTCCTTACAAAGTGGAGCAAAGTCAAACATGTTTGCAGGAAAATTAAATGGAAAAAAATTAAATGAAACATATCAAACCAACAAGACTACAAAGAAGACATCAATGACAATCCAGCATATGCAATGTACAGTTCTTTTTTGACCACGTTGACCATCCTTATTTGCCATACTGGTGGTGTATACTTATTACCTTTTTTTCCCCATGCAAAATTTGTATTACTCATCATAGTCCCGTGGTCATTCTAACTATTCTAACCTTTGATGAAGGACCAGAGCAGATGTGCCCAACCATAGTCCTGTTGGTCTATCGTCCTACAAAGGTTAGTTCCAACCCTAATCCAACACACCTGGTCCAAGCAGTGAAGGCTAAATATTACAGCCAGATGTGTTGGAAACAAACGCTTCGGGGGGTAGATGACAAAGACCAGGCGGTAGATCTCTAGCCCTTTTTTCAGTGGTCAGTTTGTGACCACAGACATGCTCTAAGCTGCTCTAAGCCGCTCTCAACCTAGCAGCGACACTGGTGTGTCTAAAAAAAACCCATCAGCATGACTATGTCTGATACACTTGCTTCAACATCACACACACTACTATGTCAGTGTCACTGCTGAGAACAGACCACTATCCAAATAATACCGGGTCATTAGTAGTCCTATGATGGTCCCTTTTCATCCAAATGATGTTTAATAACAGATGAGTGCAGACACAATTTAGGTGTGCAAATGTACTGGCATAAAAAGCTTTGCACTTCAACAGACATGAAAAGGAAAAAAACTTTCTTAAATTTAATGGGAAATTAATGGAAGATTTTTTTCCCCTATAATTTTGGAACATTTCTGCTGCTCCATTAACCTTGAAAGTTTGACTCAATGTAAAGGCAACAAATACTACATAATAAGTAAAAAAATAAAAAATAAATAAATAAAATAAAAATTGAGATACAAGGCTTTGTCCCAGCAGTCATGATATATTGGTGGACCTGATAAAAGAAAAAGAATGTAAATACAAGGAAGATGTGCCTAATAAATTGACAACTCTAGGTGAACTCCACTTTAGCCATCCAGTTTCAGATACAGAAAAAAAAACACAACCCCTGTTGGATAAGTGCTATTGCTAAGCTAATAATGTCAATTCCTTACCAAAAATTATTATACATAGAGTTCTTGGCAAGTTTACTGTTGATTTAGGCCCTTCATGACAAAATAAAATGAACATATAATTCAAAACCACAACAAAGCAAAAACAAGCAAACTATCACCATCAAGTACATACCCAATTCCAAAAGCTGGGACAATATGTGAAATGCCAATTAAATGGGAAAGTAGTGATTAGTTGTCACACATTCGGCGAACTCTCAGAAAGAGACGGACTTCATCTCCCAGACTCCTCTGGGAGATCACATTACTGATCAACTTCCCTCAGACTCTGACTCCGACACAGACTCCATAGCCCACAGTTCAATGGGGGCTCATGTGACTTCTGACACTCACTCACGCTCCAATCAGCGCTCCAACTCTCCCGAATACTAACTGGTATCACCTGTGTGTTGGGTCATATGACAGAGTAGTTTACTTTATAAGCCTGGGCTTTAGTTAGGACCAGTGCGAGGTATTGTTTCTTTGTAAACTACTGAGCGTTTGTATTCTGACTGGTTTTGACCATTGCTTTGTTTATTACAATTCTGCCTTTTTGCTTCGTCCCTTTTGTACTTTTGGCCATTCTGACTGATCTGTGTTTTGGAACCTTTTGCCTGTTTTTGTGACTTCGTCTTTTGCTCAGCCCTTTTCTAGTTTGATTGCCTGGTAATATTAAACGCCATTGTCTTTTACATCCGCGAGCGTCTGGTTTCTGTTGACACGTCACATTAATAAATTCAGTTTGACCTGTATCAAATTGTAAACGATACAAAAACACAGTGTTTCATGTTCTACCTTATGAACTTAAGATTTTTTTTATTGTTTGGGTTTTTTATTATAAATATATGCTCATTGCTCATTCCAGTTATGATAAGTGCAACACATCCAAAAAAATTGGGATGGGAGCATGTTTACTGCCATATTACATTACTTTTTCTTTAATAGCATATAATAATAATTTGGGGACCAAAACGCCAGTTGAACTAGTTTTTAAAATCAGTTTTTTCTCCATAAAAGTCTTTAGCTTACCACTGTACAGGGCCTTTAAGCGTCATATTTTGCCCTTCATAATGTGCTATGCTTTTACAATGGGAGACAGGCAAGTCAAACTAGCACCTGCACTCCTTGATTACACAGCCATGCTGTTGTAACACATGCAGAATGTTTCTTGGCATTGTCATATTGAAATAAGCTTGGACGTCCCTGAAAAAGATAGCATCTAAAAGGCAACGTATGTTTCTCCACAATCTGTTTGGTGTTAATAGTGCTTTCACAGTTGTGCAGGTCACCCACTGGTTTCTGTCTTTATTCGCTTTTCTTGTTAGGTCCAAACATTCTGGACTTATGTTTGTATATACATTTACCTTTGAACCTTCATATCAACCAATTATGTTAATTTGTGTTTTTAGTTGTTATATGACGTGACCATATAAAGGATCATTTGATATTTAAGCAATAGAAAATGAGAGGTTGTGTGTTGTCGCAAATAACGTCACAGCTGTGATTTGGTCGCAGTAGATTATCAGAGCTGATAACACATGACCTTGAGTGTTTCATAGCTTTTATACTATAGTTCTTACAAAATAAAGCAAATATTGCATTATCTCCAATGTTTAAGACCATTTATTGTTAAAACTGTGTTAGAATGATCAGCAGAGCTTTATTTTACTGAAAAGAAGGAGGATTATTTTATTTTTACTTAAAAATCTGATTCTGCTGTGCAGCTGCAACAAGGCCAATAAAAGAGCCACATGTTGCTGCTCTATTTGTACCACAAAAGGTGAACCCTACAGTGTCAGCAGTTATCCTGGACTGCGCACAGGGCTCAATAGGCTCGGGAACTGTTACCATTGCAACTCATTTCTTGTGGAGCTACTTTGTGGCGGAAGGTGTTGTCAGTAGTAAAGTGTGTTCAGTATGACCCTCAGGGTTTCTTTGATTTATTTTGTTGCTTTATTTTGTAAGAACTATAGTATATATATAATTTTGGTGTAGAAAAGCCACACTGTTATCACAAGTATTAACACGGTTAGAAAGCTTCTCAACCAATTAGATTGTAAGGTTGGGACTGTTATATGTTATAACTGTTGCATAAGACTTAATAAAGAACATGCATAACATTTACTACTTTCTTTTGATAGGTTTCTTTTGTATTGTCATCAAAGTCTTGGCCAATGATGGACAGCTGCTCTTTTTTATTGGAATCCTGTAGAAATTCATATTAGTATTGATCATGTTCATAAGGGTTTATTACAATAAAAATATGAGATATAATGCAATAATATCTCCATTTTTAGTTTTCCATGCATTTTCCATCATAGAACAGCAATATTTAAGACTTTAGAATACAGTAAAGTTAGCTAGCCAGATCCAGTAAGACTGCATATGTTGTGTGAGAATACACCTCAGCTTAATAATCATACCCCTGAAACGAAGAAGCTTTCTCGAAGCCCAAGTAGCATATGTCCTATCCCTGAGCTAATGCGCTTATCACGAGCTAATGTGCTATCCCCAAGGTACCGCGCTAAGTCCAAGCTAACGTGCCAACATGCTAACTGCAAACTCATGAGCTAGTTAAAGTGCTAAAAAGCTAACCAGAAGCTAGCCCACTAACTAACGTTCTACACACTAACCATAGATATACATACCTACATGCCGCGCTGTCTGTTGTTCTCTATCTGAGGCGATACATCTGTGCATCCACCATGTTGGAGCAGTCAAGATCCGCTTGTGAACAAATTCACAAGAGATGATGAGTTCTCAGGATTAAATCGGCCACAACTTCCTTACTACTCAACCGAGTTTTTTTTACCAATTTTTTTGTTATAATCCTGAGACATAGATTAATCTAGGTTGCACGGACTGCTCTCTGTAGCTTTTATTTCTTCAACTGATCGTGCTAATTAGCCGTCCGGACCAGCAGAAAAGTATTCAGTCTGCACCTGACATTAAAAAACGAGTTTAGTGCTCCGGTAGAAACACAATCTCACACACATGAGCAGTCACTTTCTGGTGCCTGAAGCTGTACCATTTAAGGTGGACCAGGAAAATTCGAACAAGAAGCTGGCAAATAAGAAGCTAACTTCAGGTTTGTGTAAGAAGGTGCTAACGTTAATCTATCATGAATATCTACACGGATTAAGGAATGATATAACTTACCTAGCTACAACATTAACCACCATTGTAAATAAATAAATACTACATAAAGTTAAGATCCCCTGAATAGACTATTGAAAGAAATGAAATAAGCTTAATATGAAACCAGAGGAAAAACAATCACATCATCAGGTTCTTTGTGCATCACCAACCACACATGGATTGCTGCGTTCCCTCCGTTATATAATCCTTATCTTTCTTAAACTGCTGCTCTGTAATGGTACTGAATTCAGTCCAGCAGTGATGTTGACCACCCCAAAAAGGTAGAGCTGTTGACGTGCCTGGCTGGACCCAACGCAGCATCTAGGTATGTATATCTATGATGCTAACCGCAAATTCCCAATAGCTAATATGCTAACATGCTAACCATGAACCAACCTGCTAGCTATCGTGCTAACACGCTAAACGTGAACTAACCTGCTAATCTAACATGCTAACGCGCCATGCTAGCGGCTTTGCACTAACTTGGTTAGCTAAAGGCACACAAAAAGCATAAAAATAACAAGTTAACTAAGCTAGCTCGCTAAAGTCACACTAAGGTAATATATTTACAGCAAAGAAATCACCTCACTGTTTCTACCACAGAGGTTTACATTACTAACAAATAATAATCTTAGAATACTAACACTGTAATGTAAGATGCACTGGAGAGACAGTTACCTGTATAGTATGGCTCCTAACAGGACGGAGGGGAAGTCCACCCAGAGCTGGTTTATGAGGAGCCTGGCCACTTCATATTTCCCCCATTATAACAAAAAACGCAAAACAGCAGAGGGTGCCCTCGAGCATACATGTATTTCAGTAAAATACTGATTGATTTTTACTCTCCTGAATATTTTCAAAACATATTACTTTACTTCTACTAAGAAGATTAAAAGAAATGCCACCTATATTTAGAAATTAATAAAAAAATTTTTTGTTTATTTCAGCATGTTTTGAGGATGGCAATATTTGTATTGCTTTGTGATCTCTGACTTTAGAGCTTTGTATTTTAGACCAAAAAATCCCAAAAAGAGAAAAACTGAGCTGCATGATCTTCAATTACTGTGCTGATGAACAATGGATGTACTAAGAAGTTCCACTACAGTACTGAGTACTTAAGTAGATTTTCAACATGCTACTTTTGTATTTCTACTGCTGTTTTGGGGAAAGTACTTTTACTTGTATAATTATTTTATGCAAGTATCAATACTTTTACCTGAGTACTGATTTAGGCTCCTCTACCCACCTCTGAACCTGATCATGAACAGTGTCGGTGTTAGTTTTGATGCTGCTTCAGTAGCTGCAGCCTTAAATAGCGATATTTGTTAACTAACATCTCTGACGAACATCAGGCTATTTTCATACCCAGTTCATTCTCTAAAGACCACCACAGTTTGTTTTTTGTGATATTTATCTCTTTTATTTGGTTCAGATGGTGGACTGTAAGGGCTAACGTAAAATTACACACGTGTGTTTGTTTATTGATCAGAAGTTTTGCAGAGATGCAAGTGCTCTGTTACTCTCACATTCACCACCAGGAAAACATACACACACACACACATACTTTAAAAGCTGCTTATCCTTCTGGGTCGCAGGGGGAGCTGGAGCCTATCCCAGCGGTCATTGGGTGGAAGGCAGGATACACCCTGGACAGGTCGCCAGTTCATTGCAGGGCAGACAGACAGACAGACATATACATGCAACCAGGAAAACAGAGAAACAGAAAATAGAGACGCTCGTCGTCTTTGTGAATACCAAATTAAATTTAACCAATCAGGTCGCTGATGCTTGGCCAAAAATTTGCTCCTCGGTCCATGTGCTAAAATGTAATGCACGTCATTGTTTTATTGCTTGTCTCTTGCTATTTACAGCAGTTTGCAGTGCAGGAACGATATGAGCATTTGTAAAGAGTGAAATGTTAAAGCAGCAGATTGTACAGACAGTACAGCGAAAATGAGCACTGGAAGAAAAAAACGTGCTCTGGTGCTGAATTTCCTCGTGAATTAGCGCGGTTCAGTTGTTTGGTTTGCATCTGAAGTCAGGTGGAGTCACATGTCAAAAGAAAAAATTCGTCAGGTCCGCAACAGCCACAGCAGGACTTAAACCACCTCCCAGCTGAAATGGAGATTCTGATTGGCTCTGCCACTCAGTTTTACTCTGCCTGTTCGTGCTGGTCAGCGCTGTATGCAGTTCAGGGAAAGCTGAGGTTTTTATGCCGCGTAGTGGGGCGTCGCCACAGTACTCTGAAAAGGGGTGAGGCAAATGCCCACTCGCCACAGTGGTTCTGGCTACCCTGCATTTTGGACTTGCACAGGAGCGCCCTCTAGCTTTTAAGAAACCCGGAAGACAATACAGAGTGGTAATTTGCTGCTCTATGAGTGTCCACCGTCTCTTTGCCTCCAGCTTTGTGATGTCATCACTTTCTGTTCACGCATGCGCACATGGGCAGACAGAAAAACAGACTTGTTGACATCTTTATTAAATCACGTCATTTACATGAAACTGATGTAAGTCTAACTTAACCTGACCAAAAATCTTATATTTTTAGTCAGTCGAACACAATTCAGGTAATTAAACTTAATGTCCCAGTTTTATTTTTTGACTGGCTCTGTCAGTAGAAAAGAACAAGAATTTTTCTAGGGGACAACATTTTAAATTTGATGATAATGACAAAAAAGAAAGTAAAATGTTTTTTTTTTTCTTACAGGTTACACCATAATAACCAGGGGTAGTTGTAAATAGTTACTTATTTAGATTTCATCTTCTTTGAGTATGTCAAATTATTGTACTTTTAAGAGAATTTGCAGAGTCCAAGAGAAAATGCAAATTAATTTAGTTCCCATTGCATATGACACAATATTAGTGAAGGCCTGTTGCTGTTGTAGTTCTTCTTCTTCTTTTTCTTCTTCTCCTTCTTTTTTTTCTTCTTTTTATTGTTTTTTTATTGTGTTATTATGTAGTTTATTGTGCTAGTATGTTCACATAAAAGAAATGAGTTATTTAAAGCCTTATTTGAGCTAGATTAGTTTTACCAGAGGTATATCCCCCACCCAGGTTTTGTCTGGCCTATTCCTACATCATCATCATCATCATCATCAACTGTTTTGTAGTGTGCCGGGCATATTAGCATTTTTTTTATACGAGGGCCACTTTTGGCTCATATGCTGTTTGCCATTAGGCAGCACTGCCATATCTGTGCCCGAAGTGGACCTGATCTGTTTTGAGACATGTGGGCCAAATAATTTTTTTGTAAGTGGGCCACTTTTCGTTAACATGCTGTTTAGCAGTAGGCAATACTGCCATATCTGTGCCAGACGTGGACCGGATCTGTTTTGAGACATGTGGGCCAAATGATTTTTTATATGTTGGCTGCTTTTGGCTCACATGCTGTTTGCCAGTAGGCAGCGCTGCCATATGTGTGCCAGAAGTGGACCAGATCTGTTTTGGGACATGTGGGCCAATTTTCTTATGTCAGCTGCTTTTGGCTCACATGCTGTTTGCCAGTAGGCAGCAGTGTCATATCTGTGCCAAAAGTGGACCAGATCTGTTTCGGGATATGTGGGCCATATGAATTTTTTATAGATTTGTGCTCCTTTTTGTTAACATGCTGTTTGCCAGTAGGCAGCATTGCCATAACTTTGCCAGAAGAGAATCAGATCTGTTTTGAGACATGTGGGCTAAATCTGCATTTTCAATATGTGGGCCACCTTTGGCTAACATGCAGGTTGCCAGTGCAGACAGTGGGCCAGCAGTGCCCCACATCGACACGCATTGATACGCATTTAATTGTCTGAAAACAACTTTAAGATTTTACTTAAAAAAGGCAAGTTTTAGCAGAGGCTTCACCAGGGCACATAAAAGACATTTTAAGTTAGCTTCTGCTGCCACGCTATGATCACAGGATGAGAACTGAGACTTTCTGAAACCTTCCCCTGACAGTGACGATACTAATCACCTGCTTGTTAATGTTTGTTCTGAGACCTTTGTTGACTTCTGCTGTCAGGCGTTGGTTTTTTGAAGCAAACAGGAGTGGAGACTTGAGGAAAATGAAGTTTATTGAACGTGCGTCTTCCTAACCAAACAAGTCTAATGAAGCTTACACAATGATGAAACTTATAGTCACGAAATGTAAACCACACCCTCAGTTGTCTCTTTGTCTCAACGAACCCCCGGAACCCCCCACGGAATGGACAAGTGCCTGTACCTTTGTAATTAAAATAGAGGTGCTGAGGCCCACCCTAGGAGCCAGGATGGGTCCGAGATACCCAGTCAGCAAATGGCATTGCTAGATTGGGGGGCTATAGATAACCAGATGTGAGATAGGCTAACCATTGGAGGTCATTAAATGACAAAGGACTGCTCTCCACAGCCCCCACACATCACCCAAGAGAAACATACAAAATGCAAACGAGATTAATACAAAAAAAGGCAAGGGAAAAAAAACAGGGAAAAGGTTTAAGAGAAGTTACAAAGTTAATAAGGAACAACTAAAGTAAAATGAAATAAAATAATATTTAACACCTCCCCCTGACAGTGGTTGGTCCTAATCACCACCTTATTTTTCAGAGACCTCCCTCTGACTGTGATAAGTCCCAATCACTGCTTTGTTTTCTCTGAGCCCGCCTCCTGACTGTGATTCGTCCTAATCACTGCCTCATTTGTTTTGAGACCTCCCCCTGACTGTGATTGGTCCTAATCAAAGGTAAAGGTATCACATTAGGCATCACATTAGGATTAATCACAGCTTTGTTTGGTCCAAGACCTCCCCCTGACTGTGATTAGTCCAAAAAACTGCCTCAATTGTTTAGAGACCCCACCCTGACTGTGAGGAAACCTGTTCAATGCATCAAAAACAAACTCAATTCTCTAGTGGAAATCACTGCATGGGCTCAGAAACACTTCTGAAAACTAATGTCTGTGAAAACAGTTTGTCGCTGCATCCACAAATGCTAGTTAAAGCTCTAAAATGCAAAAAAAGAAACCGTACATAAACAGGATCCAGAAACGCTGCCACCTTCTCTGGGCCTGAGCTCATTTAGAATGGACTGAGGGGAAGTGGAGAAGTGTCCTCTGGCCTGACAAATCAACATTTGAATTTTTTTTTGAAAATCATGGACACTGCGTCCTCCGGGCTAAAGACCACTCAGCTTGTTATCAGTGCACAGTTCAAAAGTCAGTATTCATGATGGTATGGGGTGCATTAGTGCACATGGCATGGGCACATCTGTGAAAGCACCATTAATGCTGGACTATATACATGTTTTGGCAATATATGCTGCCATCCAGATGACGTCTTTTTCAGGGAAGGCCTTGCTTATTTCAGCAACACAATGCCACATCACATTCTGCATATATTACAACAGCATTGCTCCATATTAAAAGACTCCGGGGGCTAACCTGACCTGCCTACAGTTCAGACCGTCACCCACTGATAACATTTGGCATATTATAAAATGAAAAATACGACAAAGGAGACCCCAAACTGTTGAGCAGCTGTAATCCTATATCAAACAAGAATGGAAAACATTTCACTTTCAAAACTACAGCAATTGGTCTCCTCAGTTTCCAAATGCTTACAGAGTGTTTTTAAAAGAAGAGATGATTAAACACCATGGTAAACATGCCCCTGTCCCAACTTTTTTGGTATGCGTTGTTGACAACAAATTCAAATTGGGCATATGTTTTTCAAAAACAATAAAATTTATCAGTTTCAACATTTGATATATTGTCTTTGTAGTATTTTCCTTTATAAATATGGTTTACATGATTTGCATATCATTGCATCCTATTTGTATTTACATTCTGCAGTGTCCCAACTATTTTGGAAATGGGGTTGTACTTTCAGACAGATGAAGGCTAAAGGGAGAGTAGATTAGTGTGCTGTTGGTGGAGCTTAGCACAGTGGTTTGCCAGGCATATATAAGGCAAGGCCCCCAGGACCTGACCAACGCTCCACAGCCATACATAGAACCCCTCCAGGCTCCCCGGCATTGCCAGAGCACTGCCGACACCCCCCAGCAGCTTTGGAATCCTGTCAATGCCCCTCGGTGATCCAGGGGCACCATGACATCTGGCGGCCATGGTGGACAACCCAGAGGCCAAGCCTGGGGGGGACGCCAGATACCCCCTCGTGCCAGGAAGCCTCAAAGTGAGGCATTGGGCTCCTGAAGGTTTTAAAGACTTTGACCCTGCTGCTTAACAGTCCCACCAGACAATGTCTTTTGTCAAATGGGTGGCAATGTGGCATCAGAGCATGCCTGTGTTCTGTTTAGTTACAAAAAAAAAATAGTCTAGTTAGGTTATTTTGTACTTCTGCATTCATTCACTGGGTTTGTTCTGCTGTGGACTCTTATTCTGAAGGGTGAGGCTGGGAACTGGTGTGCTGTGTGTTGTAGAGAGCTAGAGCGTGAGAACACCTCATGTCACAATATAAACAAAATCACACAAAAATCACTTTGCAGTGACTTTACCTATGCAATGTATATTCCCCACATGACTCTCCTTATTTTCATGATGAATGCTTCCCAAACTTACAGTCTGAAATATCACACTTTCAATCCTGTGGATTTGTTTTAATATGTGGAGATCTAAATCGAAATGCCAGGACAGGCAGAAAATGTGATTATACTGAATTTACAGGAAACAGTTTTGTCAATAGAGAGACCATGGTAAAGATAACTCTAAACATTGCCCAGTTATGACAATGTAATCAACAAAAAAGGGTTCCGGAGATCTGAAACCAAGGACTGATAACCCCCATATGCAAAGAAGGAAACAAATTTGACCCAAATAACTACAGAGATATTGTAACAGGACATTATGATGCAGATGTTCATGGGTAAAAGTAGAATGAGAGGCTTTACTGATGAAAACACAATCTAAAATCAAAGTCAATAAACAGGCATAGGTCAGATCCAAAAAGGGCAAAAAAACACAGAAGCACAAACATACAGGCAAGCAAAAAGGGTCAGGCAAATGGTAAGTCAAAACAGGGCAAAAGGTCAGAACCAGAATAACAAACAGATATGAACACTCAGCAGCCGTAAAGACAGAAGAAATACCTCGCAAAGAACCTATCCTACAAGCCCGGGCTTTACACTAAACTAATCAATGAGCTGCAGGTGGACATGATCAGTACTCTGGAGAGCTAGAGCACTGATTGGAGCGAGAGTGAGGCAGGAGTCATGTGATCCCCCAGGGAGTTCTGAGAGATGGAGTCCAGAGAGACCTCAGAGCCGAAAGGAGTCGTGACAGGTATTAACCATTAACTCATTTAGAACTTGATGGCAGCAACGCATCTCAAAAAGGGTTGGAACAGGGGCAACAAAAGGCTGGCAATGTAAGTGGCACTAATAAAAAAAAGCTGGAGGAGCATTTGCAGCTAACTCACATGACTAGGTACAAAAAGAGTATTTTAGAGAGGCAGAGTCTCTCAGAAGCAAAGACGGGCAAACGTTCACCAATCTGCACAAAACTGCATCTAAAAATCTTGGAACAATTTCAGAAAAATGTTCCTCATCGTAAAATTGCAAAGACTTTGGATATCCCACCATCTACAGTAGATAATATCATCAAAAGATTCAGAGAATCTGGAGAAATCCCTGTATGCAAGGGACAAGGCCGACAGTCAATTTTGGATGCACATTATCTTCGGGCCCTCAGGCGGCACTGCTTTGAAAACAGGCATGATTCTGAACTGGAAATCACTGCATGGTCTCAGGAACACTTCCAGAAATAATTATCTGTGAACACAGTTCGCCGTGCAATCCACAAATGCAAGTTAAAACTGTATCATACAAAAAAGAAGCCGTATGTCAACACTATCCAGAAACACCACCAACTTCTCTGGGCCAAAGCTTATTTAAAATGGACTGAGGCAAAATGGATAACTGTTCTGTGGTCAGATGAATCAAAATTTGAAATTCTTTTTGGAAACCACAGACGCTGTGTCCTGCAGACTCAAGAGGAGAGGGACCATCCAGCTTGTTATCAGTGCACAGTTCAAAAGCCTACATCTCTGATGGTATGGGGTTGGGGCAGTCGTGGGCTGGAGGTTAGGGAACCAGCCTTGTGACCGGAGGGTCGCCGATTCGACAGCACATGACTGAAGTGCCCTTGAGCAAGACACCTAACCCCGAGCTGCTCCCTAGGCACTGTGTATAGGGTGGTCACCGCTCTGGGCAAGTTTGCTCATTGCCCCCTAGTGTGTGTACTTTCACTAGTGTGTATCACTGTACAGATGGGTTAAATGCGGAGATAAATTACTTATTAGTGCCTATGGCCTGGGCAGCTTACACATCTGGAAAGGCACTATCAATGCTGAACAGTATATAGAGGTTTTAGAACAACATATGCTCCCATCCAGACAACATCTCTTTCAGGGAAGGCCTTGCATATTTCAGCAAGACAATGCTAAACCACATACTGCATCCATCACAACAGCATGGCTTCGCAGAAGAAGAGTCCAGGTGCTGAATTGGCGTGAACTGACATATATATGTATATTAGTGACATAGTGTATAATGTATGTATGTATGTATGTGTGTCTATTAGGGGTGGGAATCTCTAGGCACCTCACGATTCGATTCGATTACGATTCAGAGGGCTGCGATGCGATTATAAAACGATTATTGATAAATCTCGATGCATCTTTTTTTTCTATACAGCGTTTCTACTTTCTCACTGTGTGAGGACTTGGTACTTTTAAAGCAAAGTATTTGTAATGATCCATAATGAATTTGCCACTCATCTGCTGTGCAGACTGCAGGTCACTTAGAAACGATGGGCTATTCGCATTTATAAGCAGCACAGTTGGTTTCCTGGTACATTAAATCTGCAATGAGAGACTGTCAAACACTAAACAGTTACGAAGATGAAGTCGCTTCTCTTTTGAATTTTAAATGGTGCCGCATTTACATTCGGCGCCTCAGTCAGAATTTAAGGTAGAACGAGAAAATTCGAACGAGAAGCTGGGGAAGGAGAAGCGACTTCAGCCTCGTAAAACAGTCGAACGCTGAAAGACATTTTACAATAAGCCGCTCTAACTACTTTTGAGGAAAGGTTTTCTGGCGGAGATGGGAGGAAAGTGGCTAAAGCTAAAGCTTAAAGCAGAGCAAAGTAAGTCTGCACTCTCGTTTATATTGTTTAGCCTATACTAGGACATTCGCACATACTGAGACATACTGGATATTAAATTGTTGTGGCTCCCGAGTTGGTATGATTTTTGTTGAAAGGACAAAATGGCTCTTCTTAACATTTGTGTTGTGACTCCTGATCTAACCTGGCTTTTATTGCAGAGGGAGCCGGTCGGATTTCTCACTCATCCAGTGGTGTTTTTGTTATGTGCCGCCACAGACTGTCCGGGCGCTGCACTTCCGCACTTCCAAGTTTCGCCCTTTGCGTTCCGTCAACATTACATTATAAATTAAATATTTAGAAAATCGATTTTTGACATTTGTGAATCGATTCAGAATCGTTCACGTCCGCATCGTGATGCATCTAAGAATCCGCCTCTGATTCAGGCTGATCTGTGCACTTACAGAAGTAAATTCCTGCAGATCACTATAGCCACTTTTCCACTGCATGGAACCAGCTTGACTCGACTTGACTACTTGCCTTTTATTGTTTTCCAATTAGGGGTGGGAGATATGACCTTCAAATCATATCTCGATATTTTGGGAAATTTTTGTGATAATGATATTCACTAATGATATATAAAAATACTTTTAAAATAAAGTTTTACTTTAAAAACACGTTATGTTTTGCAGCCAGTCTTGAAACCTAAGGTACAAATGTTACTAAATGTACACTAAATTAAGCTACATAACCTTCAAATGAAATAGAATATTCCCTGCTAAACAAAGCCCCAATTATAACCTCAATGCCACAACTGAATAGAGAGTGTACTTTTAGTCCAAATCAAAATGTATCCTTTTAGTATGGAGTGGAAAGGAATTGTCAATACAAGTTTGTTTTGTTTACAAAAGCAGCAATTTCCTTGTCTAATCAGCAAATTTTTAGTGTAACAGTCAACAGGAAAATATTTTGACCTTCAAATCTGTTTCAACCATAACTGTAAAATAATAGTCTTAAAATTAAATAGAATATTTGCTACTAAACAAGGCCCTAATCATAAGCTCAATGCCAAAACTTTAAATAATGTATACATTTACTGCAAATGAACATGTAAACATTTAAGTGCAAGTGAAACTGAAAAATCACTGTTTATACAAACAAACACAACAGTAGAATATTCTTTGTCTAGAGGCAAAATGTGCCCAGCTAACACAGTTTTAGATTCTTTGACAAGAAAACGAGCATGTTCACTGATGCTGGTTTCAGAACTGACCTTTGACAGGTTACAATATTGTACAGATATTTTTTGTCTAACTTGCTAACACGAGGAAAGTTAATCTCATGCAGCTTCCATCATGTGGGAGATCACTCTCACTGTTAGCTTGTGTACCCTGTAAGTAGCTGTTTGGCTCAGCCTGTACTATCTCTGTGTGGAAGAGATCTCTTAGTTGTTTTTTGGAAAAGGCTTCCAAGGGTCTTATTTGCTCTCTTTGCATCACTTCTCACTTCTGCATCTGAAGATGGACCTTGGACAGCTGATTCCGAAGGAGCTGAGACACTCTGCTCAGTCAGAGTGGCTTCCATCTCTCTCAATGCTCCGGCTTTGAAGAGCAGGATCTCCTCTGCACCCATGTGCTGTGTCTTAAAGCGTGGATCAAGCACTGTTGTGAAACTGATCAGTTCCTGAACCTCAGGCTCCTTGTACTTCTTGTTCATATAGTCAAGTATTTTGTTCTTTATTATCTTGGTGAGGTCTGTGTCATTCTTTGCAATGTTTAGTATGTCACTGTTAAACAATTAAACGACAAGCCTCAGGCATGAAACACTTCGGAATTCTCGCCAGACAAGGCATCTTTAAATTCTAGCAGTGGACCTAGAGCCTTACTGACCAAATCAAGGACATCCACATCTTGCCATGTAAGCACTAGATGTCTGGTTGTTTTGTTGGCAGCCAAGACCTGTGCAATGGCTTTCTCTTGTTCCACACACAGAGAAGCTTCAGCATCAGAGGATTTTAGTTAAAAGCAGGAGCAGATGAAACTATGACTCCTTCTATGGCCTTCATTACCAAAGACAATTGCTCTATGACTCTCTGCATGGTCCTTATTATCAAGGATAACTGCTCCTGTGAAATTCTCTGAAAAAGGTTTTCGCTGGGCTCCCCTGTGAAATTCCCTCAAAGGGATTTCTTGCTGAGGTCCCCTTCAACCTCACACCCTTTTTGTGGTTATCTGCTTGCTTTTTATGACAGTCCCTGGCCCACTGACCAGATTTATGGCAGTAGTGACAGTCAGAGGACTTGTATTTTTTCTGGTTAGAAAAGTTCTGACTAAAACCTGAGTTAGACATCTTCTCTCTGAGTACATGTGTAGATGCTGGAGCATTGCAGGGTTCTAAATCACAGACATCTTTAAGGTTCCCCCATTTATTTTTACACCAGTTTGGAACAGCAGTGACTAGTGCTTGCCAAAAGTCTGATCATAGTGACTCAACAAGTTGTCCAAAATGAGGCCCATCAGTTGCTATTGTATTTAAACAATACCTGAGTGATACAGGAAAGTTCTCTGAAAATGACTCTCCCTTTTTCTGCCTGCATTTGGTTATTTGCTCCCAGTCAGTAGTTTTGCGACATTTACAACTGATCCAGTCATTGAAAGCTTTCCAACCCCTTTCAATGTCAATGCCTTTGTCAGCCAAAGCATTCAGTACCTTATTAGCAAGCTGTATACCATCTGTTAGGTTAAGTATTTGGCTTGCAACAGCATCATTGGGATACAGTAAGTAGAGGGTCCTTTTCTTTTGCATGAGATCAGTGAAGTTGAGCCCCATTTGTCTAAGAGGTTTAAATTCCTTGGACAGCTTGTCCAAAGTGGCTGCATCTAAAGGAACATGAACAACTTCTATTCTGGTTCCCTGAACTTCACCTCCCTTATTAAGGACCTCAGAAGATCTAATAGTGATGGGTCTCATCTGAATTGTCTTATTGCTAAATTGTCTTATTGTGGAATTGTCTTATTGTGGAGGATCCTCATCAGAGGATGAGGTTTCTGATTCATCAGAGTGGATTGCATCCAATTCTGGATACAGCCTAGCCAACAGTGGAGGATCTTCATCCTCTGTGTAGCATAGCTGACCTGGAGGAGGGCCTACAGGTGGAGGTCGGCACTGATGCTTTGATTTAGATTTACACTTGGCCTGTTGCTGTTCAACCTTGATCAATGATTGAATGACTTCCAGTACTGCTTTATTACATAAAGACATTCCTTAATTGAATCATGCTTAATACCATAACCCAACACTCTTTTACATTCCTCAAGAGTCCATTCTCTATCAACAGAAAAACCTTTGAATGAAAAGTATCGAGTTATCTTTTGCTCATGAATGTGTTTCTTTATTATGTCATCCATTACCTTTTCAAATGCAAATTCAGTCCACTCAGGCATTTCAGTTCCTCCCTTAACTAATGTGTTCTTTCTGAAGTTAAGAGGTTTCCAAATGTCTTTCTCAAGATTCTGTAGTTTGTGGCCTGTACTAGTCATGGTGAGGAAACAAGAAAACAAGCTAAGGCTATCACACCACAGGGCTTCCCTGACTACTGCATAAGTTACAAAAACACTGGTCTTCCCAAATACCAGTCTTCTCTCACTATCTGAGAGGATAACAGTTACAAAACTACTGGTCTTCCCAAATACCAGTCTTTTCTTGCTACCTGAGAAGCTCACAGTAAAAAAAATACAGTCCATCCTCACTATATGAGAGGATTACAGTCACAAGAAACACTAGGCTTTTACCAGTGACAAGAACAGACACAAGAAACGCTAGGCTTTTACCAATGACAACAACAGCCACAAAAACGCTAGGCTTTTACCAATGACAACAACAGCCACAAAAACACTAGGCTTTTACCAATGACAACAACAGCCACAAAAATACTAGGCTTTTACCAATGACAACAACAGCCACAAAAACGCTAGGCTTTTACCAGTGACAACAGCCACAAAAATGCTAGGCTTTTACCAATGACAACAACAGCCACAAAAACACTAGGCTTTTACCAATGACAACAACAGCCACAAAAACGCTAGGCTTTTACTAATGACAACAACAGCCACAAAAACGCTAGGCTTTTACTAATGACAACAACAGCCACAAAAATACTAGGCTTTTACCAATGACAAAAACAGCCACAAAAACGCTAGGCTTTTTCCAGGGACATCAAGTAATCTTTCCTCAGAACAGAGGAGATGACAGCCACAAAAAACAATGCAGATAAAACATCAAAAGACACACAACTGTAAGACAATACAGCTGACATAACAAAAAGGCAACATATGTTAGAACATAGGAGGAAGCACATATGAAAGGACTTTCTCTCAGTGGTCTTCTGGAAAAAAGCTTGTCTGTAAGCAGAAACTGCAAATTTTCCAGTTGCTATCAATGTAGTGTACGGTCAAGCTTAAATACTGCTTCGTGGTTCTGCTCAACCACAAGTCAGTAGTCGATGCATAGTGCGCTACTGAAGCTAATGTAGCGACTAACATGGCACAGCATTCATCAGTTGCAGCAAAGCTGTTTACGAAAAATATTTCCTTCCAGGGATGTTGTACCTTGGGTCTAGCTTTTGGAATTTTCCCCCAATTTTGTCCCCAATTCAGTCATGTCCAATTCCACCCATTAGTTAGAACTCCCCCAATCACACGATACCATCAGCACTAGCAGGGTGAAAGCTAGCACAGGCTTCCTCCAAGATATGTGAAGCCAGCCACCGCAACTTTTCAAACTGTGGCTCATGCATCATTGGACAGCCGAAAACGCTCGGAGGAAAGTGCCAACTGCTCGATCTGTTGAGTCAGCTAACAGATGCGTGCACTGACTAGCATCACACTTAGTGATGGTGGGGAGATGCCTGCCCACCATCACTCAGTGTGATGCTAGAGATGCCTGCCCACCTACCCACACAGAGAGTGAGGCCAATTGTGCTCTCTTGGACTCCCGGCCATGGATGGCTGTAGCATCACCAGGGATCGAACTCGCAATCTCCTGAGGGTCTAGCTCCTCAATAAGCCGCTTAAATCCTTCATTTCCACTGTTTGGATAGATATCGTGTCCTTAGCTAACCAAAACATGATGTAATTTCATTCCACCGCTTACTTTGTTTGTCATATGGAGTGCCACTGGAGTGCAGCTATGGTTGCCTGCGTGACTATATTTAGATTGGCATGTTCATTAACAGACAAAAGTTTTGGCCTCACATTGTTTTTCGACACTTAATGACTGAAACTCCTCATGCTCACACAGTGTTGATCACAAATCTGATGTGTTCCCACCTTTTTGTGATCACAGTATTTTTGCACATTTTGCAGATCACAGTTTGTTTGGAGTCTGAACTTCTGTATCCAAAAAACATTCACACTACTGATGTAGCTCTCCTTTTTGGAACGAATTCATCATCAGTGCTAACTCCGGTACTATTCTCTGCTTTGTTGGCCTTTTTTTTTTTTACTGTTTTTTACTGTTAGGTTTGTAACGCATGCTTGCTTAAAATATTGTGATATGGCAAAATCCTATCGAATTTAAAAATATAGCGGTATTATTGTGAACAATATTATATTGCCCACCCATATTTCCAATAGGCAAATCTAGTACCTGGCACCAGGTACAATTTTTGGTACCACCTCTGTCGAGGTTCTGTCGGAGAGAATTGCTAAACACATTTGCTAACATTAGCTACTAGATTAGCATAGCTACTTGTGTTGCCTTTCAGCAGCCAGAATTGTCTTGTCTTCTGAATTCTGATGTAGTTTTTCCAAACTCTCCTGTTTTTTTTTCAGCAGTCTGCTGCCATCAGCCTTTTCCACAATTTGTCTCAGCATTTTCATGTGACATCGCTATGATGACCAGCTACATTGAAGGGGGTGTATATCTGCAGTCGAAAATGAAGTAGCTGGTACCAAAAGCGAGTCGAGTTGAGCTGAGTCAAGTCGAGCCAGTACCATGCAGTGGAAAAGTGGCTTAAAGGGCAGAAAGGTGTTTGAGTTGACCATTTTCCAGACAGTCTACATTTTGTTCTTGATATCAAGCATTTTAGGAGGGAGGGTGTTTTCAATGCTCTGATTTTCTGTCTGAAGAAAATACTGACCAAACTTAACAAAGTAAGCAATGAAGATGACCTCTTAACTGTTTAGCCTTTCCAGGATTGCGCTGGCCTTTACCTTCTGTGGTTTGTGGCTTTTTTACTTTTTAATGAGTGATTTTAAATTGCAACCTTAAACAGAAAAGGGTGAGAGACTGTGCAAAAAGGGCAGAATTTTATGAGCTGGTAAAACATAAAAGAATTGACGTTGTGTTTCTGCAGGAAACACATAGTGATGATAGCAATGCTTCTGACGGGGGGAATGAGTGGGGGGCTTGCCATTTTAAGTCACAACACATCTCTTAGTGGTGGTGTTGCTCTTCTTTTCTCTCAGAATTTTATTCCTTACTCTTATACAGTGGAAGTAGTTTTAAATGGGAGGATTTTAAAAGTGAGAGCTTGTTTTGAGACTGATTTTTTTTGTTTGTTTTTGTTTGTGTTTATGCTCCCACTGGGGGAGCTGATAACATGTTTAAAAAAAACATCCTAAGTACTGTGTTGGTAAGTTGTAGTTTCACTAACTTTTTAATACTGGGTGGGGACTTTAACTGTACAGCAGACAGCATGGACAGGAACCGTATGGAACCACATGCTGCTTCCTGTAAGCGTTTGTGTGAAATGCTAGAGGCCCATGATTTGTGCGATATCTGCAGAAACTTTCATCGTGGGCAAAGACACAATTACTTAAGCGGAGTAATTGACAGAAATGGTTTATGCATGCTATGTGAACAGAATCAGGGGATGTCTTATCTGAGCCTACTGAAACAGTCAGCTTTTTCTCAAAGCTGTATGAGAGCGAGTGGTCAGAGGCACAAGAGATGGAGGAAAAGTTCTTTCAGAACTCAACCAAGCTCACACAACAGTCCGCTGCATTGCTGGACACTGAGCTCTCTCTGGGGGAGCTATATGAGGCCCTCCAGGGCATGGAGAATGCCCAGGCACCTGGCATTGATGGCCTTCCTGTTAGGTTTTATAAAGCTTTTTGGTCAGTTTGGGGAAGAATGTGCTGGAGATTCTCCAGAGCAGTGTGCAGGAAGGGAAGCTTCCTATGAGCTGTCAAAGAGCCATACTGACTTTGCTGCCTAAAAAGGGAGACCTAACCATTTTGAAAACTGGGTTGAACATGGAGATCTGTGGAAAGTTCTAGAGAACTTCAGATTCAACTCGAGTTTCATAGCCATGATCCTGGTTTTGTACAGTAACATTGAGAGTGTACTTAAAGTTAATGGTGGTTTATGTGCTCCTTTTAAAGTTTACAGAGGTATCAGGTATCTGTGCTGCCAGGTATGCTATACGCTTTAGCTATTGAACCTCTGCTATGTAAACTGAGAAGAAAGGATCACTGGTTTGTATGTGCCTAACTATACAGCTCCTCTATGTGTTTCTGCCTATGCAAATGACCTGGTTGTATTGGCCAGTACTCAGACTGATGTGGACATTTTAGTTGATATTTTAAACAATTTTAAGATTTTATCATCTGCTAAAGTTAACTGGAACAAAAATTAAGCTGTTTTACTTGGGGTGGGATGGTAGAGAACCCACACTTCCAGATGGTTTGATGTGGAGGACTGGCGGGTTTAAATATCTGGGGGTGTATTTGGGGGACAATAACACTGTCAAGAAAAACTGGGATGATATACTTGAAAAATTTAAGGGGCATCTTAGGAGGTGGAAATGGTTAGTCCCCCAAATATTCTACTGTGGGTGAGTACTAATTATCAACAACCTTGCTACATTCTCCCTATGGCACAAACTGGCTTGTGTTGATCTACTCCTGGCTAATCTCCAGGTGTTGCTGGTAGATTTCTTCTGTGATTGCCTGCACTGGATACCACAGGGTGTTCTTCATCTGCCAAAAGAGGAGTGGGGTGCAAAGACTCATCCACATAGCCAGCAGGACTGCCACCTTTCACCTCCAATTCATCTAAAGACTCCTCACTGGCCCCAATAAATTGGTGTGGAGAAAGGTAGCCTGCAGGAGTTTAGACACAGTGGGAGGGCTAGGACTGGACAAAACTTTGTTTTTAATTGGCACCAAATCACTGGACATTGCTGGGTTGCCTGCATTTTGTCATTGACTTTTTAGAATTTGGAGTTTTTTTAACACGCAAATAAGGGTTGCACAACTTTGCACTGGCTTCAGGAGGAATCTCTTGTTTATGGAGCTCATCTAGATAAAACTGGGTCAACTACTCCTGCACTGACCAGAGTCTTGGTCTCCTCAGGAGTCACAACACTATGTCAGCTGGTGGATGTTGCAGACCTGAACCTGCTCATGCTGAGAGCCTTGATGCACAGTTGGGGTGAGATCCCTGCATGTTGTGGCCCAACTTCTGCATTACTGGAGGTCAGCACTCACTGAGGAGTGTATGCAGGTGAGGGACTAAGGTGCGAGGGTGATCAGCCCCACAGAGGATGGTACGGGGGTGATCAGCCCCACAGAGGACCCTTTCCCTGAGATCATCATCACTCCAGTCCTGCATGACTCCATGGAGGAGTCTGGTGGGGACGAGCAGGGGATTCCTGACCCAGGGGAGCTGTATAAACAGGTAGGGGACAGCAGGGCTGAGAACAATTGAACTGGTACAGCAGTGGAGATAAAAATGGAGCAGGAGGTTGTTTTTACAGTTGCTCAGGAAAGAAAGTTCATATAACTGGTTTTAGGGTTTTATCGTCTGCAAAAGTAAACTGGGCTAAGAGTGAAGCAGTTTTAGTTGGGGAGTGGGATGGTGGGGAACCCACATTTCCAGATGGATTGATGCGGAGGAGGGATGGTGTTAAATATCTTGGGGTGTATTTGGGGGACAGTAAATGTAGTGCGAAGAACTGGGATGGTATGGTTAAAAAAGTAAAAGGTCATCTCAGCAAGTGGAAATGGTTAGTCCCCCAGGTGTCTTATCAGGGAAGGTTACTTGTCATTAACGGCCTTGCTGCATGATCACTCTGGCATTAACTGGCTTGTGTGGACCCTCTACCAAATCAGCTGGCAAACCTGCAGGCTGTACTAGTGGACTTCTTCTGGAATAACTTGCACTAGATTCCGCAGGGAGTTCTACATCCACCAAAAGAAAACGGGGGCAAGGACTCGTCCAACTGACTAGCAGGACCACTGCTTTCTGACTCCTGCTCATCCAGAGGCTTCTCACCTTGGGTCCCAGGGAATTGGTTTGGAGGGTGGAGTCATGCAGGATTTTGCACACAGCAGGAGGTGTGGGGGTGGACAGAGTATTGTTTTTAATGGACACTAAAGCCCTGGACATTGCCTGGCTCTGCTTTTACATTGGCTTTTGGAGGAGACTCTGGTCTATGCTATGCGTCTGGACTTGGCGGGTATGATCACCCCGGCTCTGACCAGAGTGTTCTTGTCCTCAGGAGTCACTCTCTGTCAGTTGGTGGATGTTGCAGGACCGGATCTCACTCATGTGGAGACTGTGGCTGCGAGGTTGGAGTTGAGATCTCTGTGTGCTGTGGCTCAGCTCCTTGAGGGCTGGAGGTTGGCCCTCTCCCCTGAGGAATCTCCTGAGACTACAGTGCAGGGTGGTCAGTCCCATGGAGAATGACCCATTCCCAGAAATCATCCTAATGCCAGATTTACAGGACTGCGAGGGGCCCCTTCTGGGGACATTATCAGGCAAACTGCTGTTCAGAGCCTGTGTGAAGGTACCATATAACAAAAGAACTGACACACCTTGGCATGATGGGAAGCCAGAGTGGAGAGCACTGTATAAAGCACCATTAACTAAAAAAGTTGCTGACCTGCAGTGGAGGATTTTACATGGAATTGTCTCAGTTAATGCTTTTATTTCTAGTATCCATTTTGTCCTCAAAAGAAACTGTATTTTACACCTTCATGTGTTGTTTTAGGCTATGTCTCTTAATGTGATTTTAACACTCCAGACTTTTATCCTTGGTTTTAAGTACATCAAGAGAGAGAAATCTAAGTGCCAAGTGAAAAACTCCATCCTTGACCAGGCAAAAATGGTGATATATGTCAGTCATAAAAACAAGGTGGCACAGAGTACTGACTGTGATGCCGCAAGGACTCTTTCTAGACATTAGATCAATGATTTTAATTGTTTTTAATTATTATAAGAGCATATGTGATGTGGAGGCTTTTAAAGAGTTCAACTGAGCCAAAACTGTATTTTTTGTGTCCTTTTGTTTAGTATTATTTTATTTAATGATTTATTTTATTTTAATATAATTTGAAATGGCAGTGTGACAGATTGCAGAAAGTCTCTCTCTCTCTCTCTCTCTCTCTCTCTCTCTTTCAATTCAATTCAGTAAGCTTTATTGGCATGACTATATTCAGTTACAGTATTACCAAAGCATCATCAAGAAGGAACAAGAAAAAATAAATACTTAAAACATTACACATTAAACAGGCAAATATTTAGTGTTTCACAGTGGTTCAAAAATAACTGTTGGAAATCATACTAAAACAGTATCAATGTGCTCCACCATAAGACAAAAAGAACATAAAGAATTTTTAATATATGTTGACCAAAAGGAAGTTGAGGAAGTTAATGAGTTTAAATATTTAGGAGTAATACTGGAACCCCAATTAAAATATAATACTCATATAAAGAAACTGACCAAGACTTTTAAAACTAATTTAAACGGTTTCCGATTGATAAGATCTTGCATTCCACTCAAGGCTGCACAGATGTGTGTGCATGCCATGATTTTATCGCATATGTTATACTGTGCAACCATCTGGGGTCAAGTCTCTCAATCAGCAATTACACCTGTAATGTTGTTATACAAGCAGGCTTTGAAAATAATGGATCTGAAATCATAATGGAGATGGCATCACTGTGAAATTCAAGAAAAATATAATTTGCTGAGTTTTGACAATGTTATAATTTTTTCTTTCTTCAAGCTTAATTTTAAGTGCATAAATAATCTTGCCCCAGATATACTTTTATAGTTTATTATATTTCAGGAAAACAGTGGAGTGACAACCAGGGGAGCAGTAAGTGGCAACTGTAGAATGCCAGAGTGTAGAACAACTTTTGGTCAGTCATCTTTTACAGTTACAGTTGCACAGCTATGGAATGTTTTACCATTAGAAATCAAAACACACCATGAACTTTAAGTTTTTAATGTATGTGAAAACATCGGCTTAAACAGAAAACTTGTGAACATTTTGCAGGTTTTAGTTGGTATACAGGCATAAAGATGCATTCATCACAAACTTAATCATACAAATAGGTATGTGTGTTTTCTGTATTTTATGTATTTATTCCATATGTTGTGCTATTAACTTTTTTCTTTTGTTTTTTTTTTCTTTTAAAGGCCTAACCAGGGACTGGGGCTGCAAATTAGCCTAAGCTAGATGCTCTATATACATTACATGTGTTGCGTTCTATGTAACAATGTCCATCTGTATTGTTCCTGGAGTATAAGAACCCTTAATTTCATTTGATAGTAAAATAATTGTGATAACCACATAAAACAATAGCACATAATAATACACATACCACATAACAATAGCATACAATAATACACATACCAGTGCCACTGACAGTAATCCACACATACACAGTACAACTACACTTCCTGTTGATTGACAGTGAATGTCATCACTTCACACCCTATAACTTTTGAGCTCACAATAATTGGCTGAAATAGATAAAGTGTGAAAACAAGGAGTGGTGGTACCATTCCCAACTACAATACAAAAAAAACGAAAATTACTTTTTGAACATAATTTTGAAAGTCAGGAACCTTGACCATTACCTCCTTCGACCAGGTTTAAATGGTATTGATAACAATGTACTAATGTGAACTAAAGAGCAAGTGCCAGAAAACAGGCAAATACCTTATGTGCCACTGCCACTAGGGATAAATCTGACAATTTAACCTTAATGTTGATACAAACACAGCTTGGTATGGCTACAAAACTGATCAGGTTCAATTCAGAACCAGAATAGTTAAAGCTTGCCAGGTTCGAGGAAAAAAAAAGTTTCCTCTCACTGACATTTTTTAATACCTCAAAAAAAAAGTGCTGTTACCGAATTAAGCAATCATTTCCAGATTTACATAACATCAGGCTAATGAAAAAAATAGCCAAATATTTATGTGCACAAACATTTAGTACTGCACATTATCAAATTATTATCAAATTACTTTACCTTATGATGAATTCAGGAAACTTTGCTAAAAGGGGAATTACAAGAGAAGACTGACGCAAGAAGACTAATTTGTCAGTCTTGGAAAACACCTTTTTACATAATGGACCGAAAAAAAAAATAAAAAAGGGATGGGTATAATCTACCCATTATACTCATCCCTTCAAAACGTTTTGACAACTGAAGAAGCTTCAGAAGATGGCAGTCCAGGCCCCCATAAAGGACTTGCTAAGGTCCATTGACACAAGCCTGGTGAATTCCATGCTGATTTACCTGAAATATGAGATCACATAACACGCTTACTATAGCATAGAGCTGGGCAATATGACAATATTTACCAATACTGTGAAAATTCCCTCACAATATGCCTTTTGGAATATGTTTTGGATGTCATCTGTACTAAAAACACTTCCCAAATGCATGTTTAATTAGATAGAGCATAATTAGTTCTACTTAACTGGGTTGATAACACAGTGTATAAAATGCTGAATAGTTTTGGATAGTATTATTTAAAATGTGCTACTACTGTTCAAACTTTTCAGATGGGAGGAAAAAATATTGTGACCTACTGTGAATCGTAAAAACTTCTGTATTATTACATTTGTGCCATACCACCAATCTCTGCTATAACATTTCTTCACAATCCCAGCATTAATTTTTTTAAAGTAAAAATAAACAAAAAAAGGAACCCGCCATCTGAATTTCATTTCTGACACTGGAGGCTCGTCTTCGACAATCACCTGTCTTCTCAAAGAATATGTGCTGCTCATTCTTCCATGTACAAAAGCGAAGTCAGGGTTCCTTTTCTTCATTTCTTGAACAGGACCTCTCTTCTCTGAATTCACTTTCAGTTCTTGACAGCCTGCATCTCTTAACTTTTGTCTATAGTTCCCCATCTTAAACTTTAGACTTAGTTCCACCCATACCACATAGATGTGGAGCCTGGTTCTTTTAGACAAGGGTGTTTTTAAATGAGAGCAATGGCTACACTTTCAAATTCCTCATTCTCAGGATAGGCTTTGTATGAATATATTGCCTCAGCAAGTTTGTCTAGAATTTCTGACTTCATGTTTTTAGAAATGGTCAACAATGCATATTTTCTATAAGCATCATTGCCTTGTCTAAGTCTCAGCTCAACATCATATGAAAAGGTCGTAAAGCAAGCTGACCACAGCTGTGAACGACCTAAAGACGACTGTGAATGGTAGCTTGCTGAAGACAATGTTGATGGACATGAGACAGATAAGCACTAGTTTGGAGACTGAAAATGTATCTGTAGATGGGCTGAAAAGGACCCTCAATGTCACTTTCTTCTCAGGAAAATTCATGGAAGTCTTCATCTTCATACTGAAGATCAAAGGAGGCTTTTAGCTGCAGTTTGCTTTTCAGCATCAGTTTGAGGCCATCAACTGAATCAGGAACAGAATCCAGCTTAATTTCACAAATGTCCTGTTGGGTGATGGTCACATGAAAAAGTATCTTTGTACACTGGAACTTCTAGGCCTGGTAATAAAATAATTCAGAGAACACCAAAAACAATTAAAAAATGTTAGAAACATAGAAAGCAGCACAACTGAATGTATAATACACTGTTGATAAGCAGTTCATTGCAAATAAAAAGTAATAGGCATAATAAACAGCCCTTTTTAAAAAACAAATTATTTATTATTAAAGTATTTATAAGTATTAAGTATTTTTAATTTGTAATCATAAGAAAATGACACAGATCAAGTTAAAAGATAAATACGAGACATAGAGTTTTAATTAAATGCTAAGTTAAAGAGATGCTTTTAGATGCTTTTTAAAAGTGAGCACCGAGCTTGACTGTCTAATTAAAGGTGGTTCCACAGTTTAGAAGCATAACAACTGAACAAGTCTTTCCATGTTTTCTGTATTTTACAGAAGATAAAAGGTCAGTATCTGCAGATCTAAGATTACATGCTGGAACATAGACAGACACTCTGTGATGTAAACAGGTGCTAGGTTATTTAGACCCTTAAAAACTAGTAGTAGAACTTTAAAGTCTATCCTGAATCATACATGTAGCCAGTGCAGTTCTTTTAAAATGGGAGTGATGTGATCTCTCCGTGTTGTTTTTGTTAGGATGCTGTTGCATTTTGTACAGGTTGTAAGGGATGCATTGTTTTCTTAGGAAGTCCAGTAAGAAGAGCATTACAGTGATCAACTCTGCTTGCAACAAATGCATGAACAAGTTTCTCTGAGTCGCTCTGAGACAGAAAAGGCTGAACAATATTTCTCATATGATAAAAAGCTACTTTAGTGACTGTGTTTACATGCGGGATAAAACAGAGCTCAGAGTCTGAGATCACACCTAGGTTTCCTACTTCAGATTTGATATATGAAGCCAAAGGACCAAGTTTCTCATAAAGCATTTTTTTCTCTGAGTTTCTTCCAAAGATCACCAATTCAGTTTTTTTTGTGATTTAATTGCAGAAAATGTTGCGACGTCCACTGAGGAATATCTGACACACAGCTGGTTAGTCTGTCTACAGAGTCTTAATCATCAGAAAGAATGGAAATGTATAACTGGGCATCATCAGCATAGCTATGGAAATTTATATTATGCTTTCTAATGACATCACCTAGAGGTGTGTAATGTGTAGTCTTTTTCAATTCTAACAGGATGTGCTCATGAACTTCAACTGTTCAGAGTGGGAAATGTACATATTTTCTTTGGGAAGATGCATCTAAAACATATTCAACAGGCTCAATCACTTTAAAATTTGTCTTGTAAAAAGTGGTTCTTCAGTATTTGGAGCCAAAAGGACCGTTCTTTGACAGTGATACTAGGGGATTTGCTAGGGGTTTAATCCATATCTCAGTTTTTGGCATCTCAGATAATGATGCATGTAAAATCATCACCATCTTCAACTGCTTAGTCTAGATAGGGTCGCGGTAGCAGCTGGGAGAGAAGAGAAGCTCATTCACACCTGTCCCAGCCTGCACCTGATCTCACAATCCCTCTTCCCATCATTTGAGAACAAGACCCCGAGATATTTAAAAAGTGGGCATGCCATCGATTTCCGGGCTAGGATCATGGACTGAGACTTGGAGGTGCTGATTCGCATACCAACCGCTTCACACTCAGCTGCAAACCGCTCCAGTGAGTGCTGGAGGCATCTATGCGATCCATCTGCAAATAGCAGAGATGCCACCCTCTGGCCTCCACACATAATGCCCTCACCTTGGCTACGCCTTGACACCCTGTCCATGAATATCATGAACAGGAGTGGAGACAAGACACAACCTTGGCGGAGTCCAACACTCACACTGAACAAGCCTGACTTAAAGCTGAGTATACAGACACTACTCTCACTCTGGGAGTACAGAGACTGAATGGCCCAGAGTAGTAGCCCCGGCACCTCATAGTCCTGCAGGACCTCCCACAGAATATCTTAGGGAACACGGTTGTAAGCCTTCTCCAAGTCCACGAAACACATGTAGACTGGGTTGGCAAACTACCATGCCCCCTCAGCAATCTGCGAGAGGGCAAAAAGCTGGTCCATTGTGCCACAGCTGGGACGGAATCTACATTGTTTCTCCTCAATCTGAGGTTCAACAATTGGTCAGAGTCTCCTGCCTCAGTTCATTTGCCTCTTCATTCATTTGCTTTTTACAAGCAGCAACAGTGTAGTTCTCATTCATGATTTGACATGCCCTTCATTTAGCTCAGCTCTCATGAAAGACACAAAATAGCTATGTTGTGCACTTATGAGGCTTTCTCGCACACCACTCATCCACGCTGCAACTCACAGCTAATCACTAACTTAGCTACTCTAGCTAGTTAACTTTGACATTAATTTAATCAGCACACAACAAAAAAAAATTTGTGAAAAAATGAATGAATATAAACTGCATCAAGTTATATGATAAACTATAACTAAATAAAATATAATAAGTGTCATTAGTTAGCTAGCTTACTTCAGCTCACGATGGCAATCTGGCACGCACAACTAAGTAGTTAGCTAACAGTTAATTTCCATAGCTTTCAGCTAAGTGCTAATGTCAGCCAGCAAGCTAGCTTGCTAGCGCAAAAAGTTAGAGCTAGATAAAGCCAAAAAAGTTAATTACTTAATTCAGCACTGTAGATAATCTTTGAAGTAGTGTAGTGGATGACTTTATTAAACAATTAAACAATTTGAAGCTGTATTTGTGGTGTGTAGCAGTTGCCTGCCAGGCATCCCAGTTTTCCAAAATGGCTACCCTTCATCTTCGATTCAAAGATGAACAAATGATATATAAATTTGGGCTCAAGCAGCAGCCTTGTCTCACTCCATGTGCTGAGAGAGGAAAATTGTCCCTTTGTTGCCAATCTTTATACCGCAGTAACACTTTACAATACGTTTCCTTAATTAATGCTTAAGTACTTATTAACTAAGCACTGGGCAATGAAAAATTACCATCGTAGTTCATTAATTACTCTTCACTATAATAAACTACAACCCCATTTCCAAAAAAATTGGGACACTGTGCAGAATGTAAATAAAAATAGAATGCAATGATATGCAAATCATATGAACCATATTTTTAAAGGAAAATATCTCAAAGACAACATATCAAATGTTAAACTGAGAAATGTTATTGTTTTTTGACAAATACATGCCCATTTTGAATTTGATGCCGACAACACATTCCAAAAAAGTTGGGCAGGGGGCATGTTTACCACTGTGTTTCATCACCTCTACAACACTCTGTAAGCATGTGGGAACTGAGGAGACCGACTGCTGTAGTTTTGAAAGTGAAATGTTTTCCCATTCTTGCTTGATATAGGATTTCAGCTGCTCAACAGT
Source organism: Colossoma macropomum (assembly GCF_904425465.1). NCBI lineage: Eukaryota > Metazoa > Chordata > Actinopteri > Characiformes > Serrasalmidae > Colossoma > Colossoma macropomum. The sequence goes on along the minus strand of NW_023495701.1, from coordinate 10,358 downwards.
TCGGGGTCTCCTTTGTCGTATTTTTCATTTCATAATGCACCAAATGTTTTCAGTGATGACAGGTTTGGACTGTAGGCAGGCCAGTTTTGCACCCGGACTCTTTTAATATGGAGCAATGCTGTTGTAATATATGCAGAATGTAGTTCGGCATTGTCTTGGTGAAAAAAGCAAGGCCTTCCCTGAAAAAGACGTTGTCTGGATGGCAGCATATATTGCCAAAACATGTATATATCATTTAGCATTAATGGTGACTTTACAGATGTGCACGTCACCCATTCTATGTGCACTAATGCCCCCCAATACCATTATGAATACTGACTTTTGAACTGTGCACTGATAACAAGCTGAGTGGTCTTTAGCCTGGAGGACACAGTGTCCGTGATTTCCAAAAACAATTTCAAATGTTGATTCGTCAGATCACAGGACACTTCTCCACTTCCCCTCAGTCCATTTTAAATGTGCTCAGGCCCAGAGAAGGTGGTAGCATTCCTGGATCCTGTTTAGATATGGTTTCTTCTTTTAACTTGCATTTGTGGATGTAGGGACGAACTGTGTTCACAGACATTAGTTTTCAGAAGTGTTTCTGAGCCCATGCAGTGATTTCCACTACAGAATCATATCTGTTTTTATTGCAGTGCCGCCTGAGGGCCGAAAGATCATGGCTAGCAAATACTGTTTTTTGGCCTTGTCTGTTACATACAGAGATTTCTCCAGATTCTCTGAATCTTCTAACGTTATTATGTATCGTAGATGATGAAAACCAAAAGTTCTTTGCTATTTTATGTTGAGAAATGTTATTCTTGAATTGTTCAACTATTTGCTTGTGCAGTCTTTCACAGAGTGGTGAACCCTCTTCATCTTTACTTCTGAAAGACGCATTCAAGATGCTTATGGTCACATCTGACCATAAGATGAGTGAGCACAAATTCACTGATGGTTTTGTTATTCATCACTTTGATCTTTGGCATATCTGTACAAATTAACTCATGTCTGGTAGGAGTGCATGTAAATTTGGGCGTAAATGCTGTATGTGGTTAACTAACAAAAACTATTATCAACATCATCTGTAATAGCAAAAATAAGAACAACAGAAAATATCAATAATACTAATTTATATGCATGACAGTCCAGTACAAAAGTGGATGTACTTACTTTATGTGCGCATTGATATAAACAAATGCTGCAACTATTTCATGTTCCATTTAAAGACACATTACACTGTGCTTTTGTTTCATACCACTGACTCTGCCCACAAAACACAGCTAGAGTCACACCTTATAAAAGACAATAACACATGTTCTTTTTTATCTTAAATTCTTAAATTCCTCTTAATCATTAATAACTTCTTAAATTCCTCATATGTAACCATTACTAACTTCTTAAATTCCTCTTACTTAATCATTAATAACTTCTTAAATTTCTCTTACTTAATCATTAATAGCTTCTTAAATTCCTCATACTTAATCATTAATAACTTCTTAAATTCCTCTTACTTAATCATTAATAGCTTCTTAAATTCCTCTTACTCAATCATTACTTCTTAAATTCCTCTTATTTAATCATTAACAGCACTGAAAAAAAGATTGGATTTACTTAAATAATGGACATCAGTTGCACACTGTAACGTGGCAGAATAACTCAGCAAAAAAACGAGAAGTGAGGCTTTAATGTTAGAGTCGTAATCCAAAATCGTGGTCAAAAAACAGGCAAAGGTCAAATCCAGCAAAGACAACCAACACCAAAAGACAAACATAGGGCAAACAAAGTCCAAAGGGCAAAGGCAAAAGGACAAAAGTCAAAAACAGCAAACAGAGTCAAAAAAATGGAAAAATCACAATAGAGAGAAGAATATAACGCTCAGTAGCTCTTGGAAAAAGAAGCAATACCTCGCAACAAACTAGACTGAAAGCCCGGGCTTTATACTAAACTAATTATGTTAGAACAGGTGTAACCAGTTAATACTCAGGAGACTGAGAGCGGTGATTGGAGCAAGATGGAGCACTGAGAACCATGTGATCCCCCTGGGGATTCTGGGAATTGGAGTCCCTAGAGGCCTCTGAGGCTGAGGGACATGTGACAGTACAACAGGTTTTAACAAAGAAACATGAAATGACCATGAAACTCGAAAACGGGGGGGTAAGTCAAGCTTATAAGTTACTTCATTAATTCTTTCAAGCACTTTAAATGGCCCAATGTACTTAGATTGAAGTTTTTTACTTCCCTCAATGCCTCTGAAGTCTCTAGTGGACAACCAAACACGATCTCCAGGTTGGTAAATGGGGTTATCACCACGGTGGTGGTCAGCTTGTTCTTTATTTCGCTGGAGTGCCACCTCGATTCTCTGATGTGTCTCCTCCCAGACCTTCTCACTCCTAGTCATCCAGTTGTCAACTGCTGGCACATCTGTTGATACACCTGTCCAGGGCGCTATAGGAGGTTGGAAGTCTAATGCGATGTGAGACCAGGGTCATACGGGCACGGGTAAAGGAATGAGCAGGCAACGTCTTAGGTGTTTTACACTGAGAACATGTAGAGCAGGAAGATACAAATGAATGAATGTCCTTGTATATACTCTACCACCAATAACGATTGGACAACAACTGCTGAGTGCGAGTCTCCCCGGGGTGACCTGAGGAAAGGGAGGAATGTGCCCATGTGATGAGTCTATTACGGAACTGACTTGGAACATATAGCTTTTCAGGGGGGACACTGACTAGGTACTTGGCTATCCTCTAATGCCCTCTCAATCTCATCATCTATCTCCCAATATATGGACGCTATCTTTATATGTGGGGGAAGGATAGTTCATTCCTAGTCTGATCCATCTCTACTGTATCCTCTTGATACATTCTAGAAAGGGCATCGGCCTTCGTATTTCTAGAACCAGGGCGATAAGTGATACTAAATTGAAATCTAGAAAAGAGATCTAGCCATCTAGCTTGGCAAGCGTTAAGACATTTAGCATTGCATAAATATCCTAGATTCTTATGATCTGTCAAAACCACGAATGGATGATTAGCTCCCTCCAACCAGTGTCTCCATTCCTCTAATGCTAACTTGACCGCTAGCAGTTCTCAATCTCCTATGCCATAATTCTTCTCTGTGGGCGTGAGCTTGTGAGAATAGAAGGCCACTAGTTGGAGTTTAGGTGGGTTGCCAGACCTCTGAGAAAGCACGGCCCCAATCTCCGTCTCCGATGCATCTACCTCCACTACAAACGGTTCGGAGGGATCGGGGTGCTTTAAAATAGGGGCAATAGTGAAGGCCTCTTTTAACTTTACAAAAGCTTCTTCAGCTTGCTCGGTCCAGATCAATTTTCTAGGGTTACCCTTGAGTAAGGTTGTCATAGGGGAAGCAATACTGCTAAAATTTCTGATAAAGCGGCGATAAAAATTAGCAAAACCCAGGAATCTTTGTAATTCTTTCACAGATGAAGGAGTAGGCCAATTCACCACTGCTTCTACTTTATTGTCATCCATTACTACCCCATTGGCGCTAATGATATATCCTAAAAAGGCAATTGATTGCAAGTGAAATTCACACTTCTCACCCTTTACATACAGATGGTTCTCTAACAACGTTTTGAGGACAGAACGAACATGCTTTACGTGGGTCTTGAAGTCAGGGGAGTAGATGAGTATGTCATCAAGATATGCTATCGTGTATTTCCCTATCTTATCTCTCAGAACATCGTTAATAAAGGCTTGGAAGACAGACGGGGCTATAGAGAGGCCAAAAGGCATCACCAAGTACTCATAGTGCCCCCTAGTGGTCACAAAGGCAGTTTTCCACTCATCACCCTCCTTAATTCTGATCAGGTTGTAGGCACTCCGGAGATCTAAATTTCGTGAAGTACTTGGCTCCCTTTAACTGTTCTAATGCAACAGGAATGAGGGGAAGAGGATAGGGATAGGTCTTAGTGATAAGATTGAGACCTCTATAATCTATACATGGGCGCAACCCTCCATCTTTTTTCTTTACAAAAAAGAAACCTGATGCTGCAGGTGAAGTGGAGGGTCGAATAAAACCTTGTTCTAGGGCTTCTTGGATATATGTGTCCATGGCTCGTTCTTCTTCTTGTGTCAAGGGGTAAACTCGGGATTTGGGCAGGATGGGATCCTTAACTAGGTCAATGGCACAATTGTAGGGGCGATGAGGAGGTAATTTGGTGGCGTTATTCTTATTAAACACCTCCTTTAAATCAGAATATTCAGGGGGAATGTTAACAGATGTGTCAGCATTGGGGCTTTCTACCGAAGTAGATCTAACCGCTATCAGAGGGGTTGTAATACAGTCTTGGAAACATTGTTCAGACCATTTTAAAATGGCATGTTCAGGCCAAGAAATTGTGGGGTCATGTTTCTGTAACCATGGCAAGCCTAAAATGATCTCAAATTCAGAATGATCCAGAACCAAAAAGGAGATGAGTTCACTGTGAAGAGCGCTGGTCTCCAGCACAGGTTCAGTCCTTGTGGTGATAGTTCCAGCTCCTACAGGACTGCCATCCAGGGCTGCTATCTTCAATGGGGTGTGTAGGATCTTCACAGAAATTTGTAGTTGTTCGACCAGATGAGAATGGATGAAGTTACCCTCAGCGCCGGAATCTATTAGAGCTGAAACAACAAGAGAAACCTGGTGACAGCCAACAATAACAGGTAACAGAAATGATTTTGAAACCAACCCCTTTGTGGGAACACTCACCACATTAGCACGTGGAGTATTCTCCACGTGCTTTCCCGGTGTCGGCGCCAAAGTTTTATGTGGACGGAGTCGGCAGTCACGGAGATGACCAGCACCACCACAGTACAGACATAGGCCCTTTGTCAGCCGACGAAGCCTCTCCTCCTTGGACAGACGTGAAGCGTCACACTGCATGGGTTCATCGACTTCTCTCTTTTCACTGGGTTCACGAGCTGTCCATGTTTTCGCAGTCATTCGGTTGCCTTGTTTAATTTTACGCTTGCCATGGTCATTTATGAGCTGATCCAGACGTATAGACAGAGCAATAAGTTGATCTAATGTCAAGTTATCGTCTCTACACGCCAGTTCGGTCAGGAGCTCAGGGTTCAGTCCTTGGCGAAACATAATCAAAAGAGCAGCTTCGTTCCACCCACTGCCAGCTGCCAGGGTGCGAATCTCTAAAGCATAGTCGGCTACAGAGCGATTACCCTGACGCAGCTTGCACAACAGTTCTCCACTTACTTTGCCATCATGTGGGTGATCGAAAACCAGCTGAAACTCCTTCAAAAACTGAGCATAGGAGACAGAGTGGATTCTTTGCCAGCTCGCAGTTTCCCATTCCAGTACTCTATTGGCCAAACGTGAGACTACGAACGAAAGCTTAGCCTGATCCGAGCTAACGGGAGAGTTATCGAAAAAAATAGAGCACTGTAACAAAAATCCTCGGCACTTATCTGGGTCTCCATCAAATTTCTCGGGTTTACTTACTGGAAACCATGGGGCGGGGGCCTCGGCTTGGGCTGGAGAGCTGGCTGGGCTTGTCTCCTGTTCAGCGGGGCTTAGGGTCTGAAGCTGGTCGGCGAGACCTTTAACGCTAGCCGCTAGCTGCGCTAACTGGGCTTGTTGCTCAGACTGTTGTTGAGCTAGCGACTCGAGTGTATGCGTTACCCTGGTTAACACTTGCTGGTGACGACCAAGCAAATGGCCCTGCTCGGCAAGAGCTTTCTGAAAAGCCTCCGGATCCGCCGTCTGCATGGTAGGCGAGGTATTCTGTAACGTGGCAGAATAACTCAGGCGCCCGCGGTTAAAATACGAGAGTGAGGCTTTAATGTTAGAGTCGTAATCCAAAATCGTGGTCAAAAAACAGGCAAAGGTCAAATCCAGCAAAGACAACCAACACCAAAAGACAAACATAGGGCAAACAAAGTCCAAAGGGCAAAGGCAAAAGGACAAAAGTCAAAAACAGCAAACAGAGTCAAAAAAATGGAAAAATCACAATAGAGAGAAGAATATAACGCTCAGTAGCTCTTGGAAAAAGAAGCAATACCTCGCAACAAACTAGACTGAAAGCCCGGGCTTTATACTAAACTAATTATGTTAGAACAGGTGTAACCAGTTAATACTCAGGAGACTGAGAGCGGTGATTGGAGCAAGATGGAGGACTGAGAACCATGTGATCCCCCTGGGGATTCTGGGAATTGGAGTCCCTAGAGGCCTCTGAGGCTGAGGGACGTGTGACACACACATATCGTTTGCTTTGGCAGCAACTTAGAGAATTGTTTTAAATCAAAATAAACTATTTATGTTGATTCAGCACGTTCTTTGTGTTGAATGAACATAAATTGTTTTGATTTAACACCATTTCTGCAAGTTAAATCAAGACAAGTACTTGGTGTTGAATGAACATACATAGTTTCTTTTGATTTAACACAATTATCAGTTAAATCAAAACAAACTATTTATGTTTAATCAACACAATTAATCTGTATTGATACAAAACTACTGAAATTTGATTTAATAAAGTAAATTCTTTGATTATTTTATTCCAACACAGTTCAGTCCCTTTTTTCCAACACTATTTGATCACAACTCTACCAATAGTAGTTACTTTAATATTTCCATATCAATACGTTTCATCATGGTAAATTTTAAATTCTATCAATTTAAAATTGTTAATTTATACATATAAGTTAATGTAAATATAAAAACATTAAAAATCAATTAAAATTTCAGCAACTATTGTCTTGTTTAATACCTTTAACTTTTTCTTGATCATTCCTAACATCATCTACTTCTTTCATTGAAAACAAGAACAAAAGTTTTGTTATAAAACTTTTTTGTTATAAAACTCCAGAAATGGAATGAACAGCAGGTGCCCCCGTTCTAAATGTACCAACTTAAAATGTCACACGAAATGTCAAATATTTTCAACAACTAGAAAACATAAAAAGCAAAGCTCTGCAGATAGCAGTGTTTTAACCTGACACACCACAGGTGCACCTAAAGTGCAACAATGTCAACATTATTCACGTATCACATATGACCAAATAAAATAGTAATATCAAATATGCACAGAACTGCACAGTAATTACAACAGTAAAACAGCAAACAGAATATCAACAAATCAAATAGGCTAAGAATTTCATAGTAATAAAACCTGAAATATCTGTAAAACCAGCTACACTGCTCAGTCCAGGAATGTACAACTACCCTTCTTTTACAGGAAGGGTGAGCCAAGAACAAGAACACAGTTTTCCTTACTGGTGTATTCTAGTTTTGAAGCTTTGGGCCTTTCTTGATAGATCGGCTGCATCCAACTCCATTATTACCTTTTGAATAACTTCCAGGGTGTAGTGCAGCTTCAGCGGGTACCTCATATTTAAGACGTAAAAAAGTCCAAACAGCATGGCAGTTGCAAGGGCCACATTCTCCAGATCGTGAAGCACCACAACACCCTCGAGGATTACTCCCACATCAGAAGAGTTACTGCTGGGAGTCTCTCTGGCAACATAGATCCCCACCATCGTTCTCTCTATGGCACTTAGTGTGTTGGCCTCAGTCATGCCTCAGCTACTTGTTACTTCTATGAACATGTTTATACAAACATTCATTTTTTAAGATGTGGCAAAGGCACCACCTACTTTTGCACACACACACCATTTACTTCTGCACCAGATGCTCTGGGTCCTCATTGAGGTAGAGTCCTTTTATGATGCACTCTCTGCCAGCGTCAACGTCATCCTCAAGGATTAAAACAAAAAAACAGAGACAAAACATTTTTGCCCACTGTAACAGTTGACTTAAGACTGGCATCTCCATAAACAATTTGAAAAACAAATGTGCAAAGTGCAAAGACTCTTAGCTGTTTACCTATGGAAAATGATAATTGAATAATCACAGCATTTTGAATTTAAACAAAACAAGGTCAACTTTACTTACAGTTGCTTCATGTGGACTGTAACTTAAGCATGTTTCCATCTGCTGTAAAACCAACTGCCCCTCTGGGTACAAATGATGTTATACTTCGTGTGATAACCATTGCTCAGTGGCAGTTTTGTAACAGTAATCAGCTGATTATTTTACTTCACCCTCTACAGCTGGGGTGGGCAACCCTGGTCCTGAAGGGCTGGATTCCTGCACAGTTACACCTACCTAACCTGGCTGTTAGCTGATAAGTTGTGTGAGTAGGCAAATCACTAAACTGTGCAGCAATCTTGCCCTCCAAGACAAGGGTTGCCCACCCCAGCTCTACAATAAGCAGTTAGCTGTATTTTAGGTGCAGATCTCTGTTTTAGACAATTCAGGTCCTTAGTTTGCGCCCAAATGAAGTTAACATTTTTCAAATTCACATTAATTTTTTGGGTAGCAGTGCATCTTTAATAATGACCTCATCCTGCACTAGAGAATGTGATAAATTTTCAAAAATCTCTCACAATTGGGCAGTATGAGTGCATTATTAATTTTCTGGGCTTTGATTTCCTTTCTGGCCTGTAAGTATGCCTATTCTTGAAATTTCTTTCTGACATTCCTGTGTTATTGACAGTACTAAGAGCTCTAGCAACTTCTACATCTGGTCTGGTACATAAGCAAATAAACTATCATTTAAAATGATCAACATAAATTGATCAAACATTAACAAAGGTCCTGAAAATTCCTAAACCAGGGAATGCACTTGCATCTAACATACAGTTTGCTTTTATGAAGGGAATTCCTGTCTTCAAACAGTCATGTTTGTTTATTCTTAAATCACGTTTAACCTTTTTCAATGTACACTGACCAGCATTACATTAAATCCACCTGCTTGTATCCACACTCATTGTTCACTTTATCAGCTGTACTGACCATATAGGTGCTGTAAGAAATGGTTTCCTTTGTCCCTCTCTGATCCCACTTTGACCTCACTCTATCTGGTTGTTCTCCAACACTTGCATCAAAGTTCCGAGACACACTCATTTATCTTGTAATGGAAGGGCCTTTTTATACACTTGGAAGCAGACATGGCTGGCAGTTGGTCAGTACAGAGATAAACAAGATTTCTAAGAACAATATGCAGATGAGGTGTGAAAGAAACAGGAAACTACGGCGGAACAAGACGTGGCTGCCAAGAAATGTACTTGCAGGTCAAGACATTCTGTCGTGACACACAGACATATGATGATTAATTTAATGAACTTGGTGTGCTTGTAGAACAGCTTTGTACACAATGATTCTCCTTTTAGGAAAATCCACTGAATTTCCTTTCAGGTGCACTTTGTAATTCTACAATTACAGACGGCAGTCCCTCTGTTGTTCGGTGTTAAACTGTAGTCCATCTGTTGGTTGGTGTATTTTTCTATATAGTAATTATTAAGAATGTTTTTTTTTCCTCTGACGATTTTACAATTTTTGGGATTTATGATATACACTGGACTCACCTCTGCATAATAACGATCTTGATAATTAGGGTTCAAGCATGCAATGCATTGAACCCTATTGTAACTGTCAAGATTTTTCTTATTAGGGTTAAAGCACGCAGTGCTTGGAGTTGTCAAGATTTTTCTTCCTATTCCTTTTCTTCCCTGAAACGGAACGCCCAGCCCAAACCGTAAGTCCTAGAGACTTGAAACTTGGTCAATAGGTAGTACTCCCTACCGCAGGAGTATAAACCTGACCTCTGCTCACTTTTTATGGCAGGTGACGACCTTTTGACTAAGTTTCAGTTCTATTCAATCTGCTTATGAATAAGACCCACAGCTTGAGGCCTTTTTGGGCCTAATGGGCTAAACGAAAAGTTTAAGGCCTTTTTAGGCCTAATGGGCTAAACCAAAAGCTTGAGGCCTTTTTAGGCCTAATGGGCTAAACCTGCAGAAGGGCCCACACTGCTGTTGCATGCTTGAACCCGCTCATTGCCGCTTGCAGCTATATTTAGGGTTCAAGCACGCAAGTGCGTAGAACCCTATTGGAATTGTGCGGATTTTTCTTATTATTATTATTAGGGTTCAAGCATGCAATGCATTGAACCCTATTGGAATTGTCAAGATTTTTCTTATTAGGGTTCAAGCATGCAATGCATTGAACCCCATTGGAATTGTGAGGATTTTTCTTATTATTAGGGTTCAAGCATGCAATGCATTGAACCCTATTGGAATTGTGAGGATTTTTCTTATTATTATTAGGGTTCAAGCATGCAATGCATAGAACCCTATTGTTTTTGCTCGGATTTTTCTTCTTCTTCTTCTTTTTAGGGTCCAAGCACGCAGTGCGTAGGACCCTATTGTTTTTGTTAGAGTTTTTCTTATTAGGGTCCAAGCACGCAGTGTGTAGGACCCTATTGTTTTTGTTAGAGTTTTTCTTATTTTTATTATTATTAGAGTTCAAGCATGCAATGCATTGAACCCTATTGGAATTGTCAAGATTTT